>NC_084481.1:111249470-111552500 GCF_030035675.1 Rhineura floridana | reverse complement strand
ATGTACAGTCTCCAGGGCAGGCTTTCCACATTTGTCAGAGGTGATTTCTGTGAAACATTTTTATAGCATATTTTGTGCTTGATGCCTTGAAGGTGTAAGTTGCTCAAGTCTGATTACTGACACCTACCCCAAAAATCATGGTGAGATATGTGAAGAAAAGGAGGACAGAAAGGAATTGGAAAGAAACAACAGGACTACTAACAAGGGAACATAAAAAGAGCCAAAGGCCTATGTAGTCCAGCCTTCTATTCCCATAGTAGCCAACCAGATACCTGTGGGAAGCCCACAAGCAGGGCATGGAGGCAACAGTATTCTCCCACTTCCCAGCAACTGATATTAGAAGCATATTGCCTCTGATAGTGGAGATAATATATAATCATCATGACTAATAACCATTGACGGCTTTATCCTCCAAGAATTTGTCTGATCCTCTTTTAAACCCATTCATGCTGGTGGCCATCACTGCCTCTTGTGGGAACAAATTCCATAGTTTAACTATGTGCTGTGTGAAGAAATACTTTCTTTTGTTTGTCCTGAATCTCAGTTCTGCTTCACTGGATGACCCCATTTCTACTATTATGAAAGGAAAAAAACTTATCTCTTTCCACTTTCTTCACACTATGCATAATTTTATAATGTATTGAGATGGGGGATAAATTTGGTTCTGTGATCTGTGATCTGCTATTACTGTGATCTGTGGTATCGGTACTGCTGGACAGATCACCGATTAATTTGATCCACTATGGCCATTAATACTGTTCCTCAACATAGGCTCCAAGGAAGAACACCAAGTCATAAAATGAACATCCACTCCCTTCAAGATCCGATTAAGTGAGCCTGCTTTCAAACAACTCTCAAGAAACATCTACCTATGGAACTCCCTGAAAACGTTGAGGAACACTGGATTAAACTGAAGACTTCCATTATTGCAGCATGTGAACAAACTATTGGATACCAAACTAAGAAACATCAGGACTGGTTTGATGAGAATGATAGTGAGATTGAACATATCATTGATAAGGAAAGTCTTCCAGATATGGCAAAAAGACATTAACTGTGCTGCTAAGAAAAAAAATCTATGCCAGTGCAAATGCTGAGGTCCAAAGAAGAACTAGAGAACTTCAGAATGCCTGGTGGATAAAGAAAGCTCAAGAAATCCAGCATTTTGCAGATGCTCATGATGCATGGGGCTTTTTTAATGCCACAAAGGCCATCTACGGACCAACAAATTATGGTACAAATCCCTTACGTTCAATAGATGTTACCAAACTTCTAAAGGATAAAGAGTCTATTGCACTGTGTTGGAAAGAGCATTACCACAACCTCCTTAATCATAACTCTTATGTGGCTAGTGAGGACTTCTTGCAAATCCCACAACAACAAATTAGAGATGAGCTTGCAGTATCCCCTAATTTGGATGAAGTCAGTAAAGCCATTAATCAAATGAAGAATAACAAAGCTAGTGGACCTGATGGGATTCCTGTTGAAGTCTTTAAAGAAGGTGGGCCTGAATTTACACAACTTCATAAACTCATAAGCAAAAAAATCTGGATGAGGGAGAAGATGCTGGAAGACTTTAGGGATGCCATAATTATCACTCTTTTCAAGCAGGGTGATAGAACAGATTGTGGGAACTACCGAGGCATCTCTCTTCTTGCTACTGCAGGTAAAATCCTTGCAAGGATCCTCGCAAATTGCCTCCTACCTATCTCAGAAGACATCCTCCCTGAATCCCAAAATGGTTTCTGCCCTTCCAGGGGGACAGTGGACATGATCTTCACTGCATGACAGCTTCAAGAAAAATGCAGGGAGAAAAACCGACCTCTGTATATGGAGTTTATTGATCTGACTAAGGCCTTTGATATTATAAATTGTACTGCTCTCTGGAGCATCCTTCTGAAAATTGGATGCCCTGATAAATTTGTGAATATTTTGCGACTCCTCCATGACATGACGGCAACAATTTTGGATAACATTGGCTCTCAAAGTGATCCATTCAAAGTGGGATCAGGCATCAAACAGGGATGTGTCATTGCTCCGACCCTATTTGCTCTTTTCATTGCCATGATTCTACACCTTGTTGAGGGGAAACTTCCCACTGGCGTGGAAATCACATATTGAACAGATGGAAAGCTTTTTAATCTCAGTAGGCTGAAAGCAAAAAATAAGGTAATTACAACCTCTGTCATAGAACTTCAATATGCTGATGATAATGTAGTCTCCACACATTCAGAGGAAGATCTTCAAACTATCCTAAATGTCTTTGCAGAAGCATATGAAAAGCTTGGCCTCTCGCTTAACATCAAAAAAACCAAAGTGCTTCATCAGCAAGTCCAAACCAATCCCTCTGTAGCACCATCAATTCCAGCTTAATGATGTGAAGCTGGAGAATGTTGATCACTTCCCCTATCTTGGCAGCCATCTCTCTGTAAAAGCTGACATTGACGCTGAAATTCAGCATCGTCTGAGCTCTGCGAGTGCAGCATTCTCCTGAATGAAGAGTAGATTGTTTGAGGATCGGGCTATTTGCAGGGAGACCAAAATGCTTATTTACAAAGCCATTGTACTACCGACCTTACTGTACGCCTGTGAAACATGGACCATCTATAAACGCCACTCCCAACTTCTTGAAAGATTCCACCAATGCTGCCTCCGGAAAATTCTGCAAATTAGTTGGGAAGATGGACAGACTAATGTTAGTGTATTGGAAGAAGCAAAGACCACCAGTGTTGAAACAATGATCCTCCAACATCAACTTCGCTGGACTGGCCATGTTGTTCAAATGCCTGATCACCGTCTTCCAAAGCAGCTACTTTACTCCCAACTTAAGGATAGAAAATGGAATATTGGTGGACAGCAAAAGAGGTTTAAAGATGTTCTTAAAGCTAATCTAAAAAAATGTAACATGAGCATTGAGAACTGGGAAGCTTTGGCCCATGAGTGTCCCAATTGGAGGCTGGCCATTATCAAAGGTGCAATGGACTTTGAAGAAGCATGAGTACAGGGCGAAAGGGACAAACGAGAAAAGCGGAAGGCACGTCAAGCAAATCCTCATCATGACCATCTTCCATCTGGAAACCTATGTCCTCACTGTGGGATGCTGTGTGGATCCAGAATTGGCCTCCACAGTCAATTATGGATCCACTGTTAAAGATCTTACCCTGGAAGACAATCACTTGGCCATGAGTGATCACCAATGAAAATGAATGAATGAATGAAATTTGGTTCAGGTTGCATTTTAATGCAAACTTACCTGTTTTGCACTTCCTGAAACAATGCATGGACCAAAATGCAGCTACCCTTCAAAATGAGCACTTCTCAGAATTGATGCAGTTCTCCAAGCAAAAAATGTGTAAATGTGTATATTAGGGGAAAGTGTGCATAAAAATGCATATAAAAGTAAAAAAATAACATATATAAATCCATCATAGGGGAAATTGCTTGCAAAATATGTATATTAGGCAAAATGTCATAAAAATGCGTATATTAGGAGAAATGCACACTAAAATGCTGACACATTTTCATGAGGACTTTTTTCAAAAAAAATCATAAACTGATGCACAAATGCAGAGAACTGAATTTAAGCTTGGGAGAATGAGAAACTAAGAAGTTAAACTGATAGATTCATTAATCCCTAATCATTTTCCCTTGCTCACCAGATTTATTTATTTTTTATTTATTTAGGCTATTTCTATACCGCTTAATATATAAAAATATCTCTAAACGGTGTACAAAAAAAAGAACACAGGAAGCATTATAAAAAGTACACAATGAAGCCATAATACAAATAAACTCATACTTAATACAATTAACAAATAAATAAACCAACACAGCAAATTCCATCACACTTCCCCACTTATCCCCTACCCCACTCTGTTCCAACAACTTGGAAGAGATTTCTAAACTAAAAAGCCCCAAACATAGCCTTAACTCATCTGGGAGTTATTCCACCCCCTTGATTATTTTTGTTGCCCGTTTCTGAACCTTTGCCAGCTCTATGATGTCTTTTTGGAGATGTAGCATGAGTATTTTTTAAATTAAATTTGCACCCCGCACCTTCCTCCAAAGGAGCCCAGGACTAGAACTGTGCACAGTATTCCAAGTAAGTTGGATCATTGTAGAAAGGACTGCAGCAGGGGTGAGCAGAAGTTAATCAGGATCTACAAGTAGGACATGTTGATAGAGAAGAATTTCTGACTCCCAATTATTAAACAATAGTAATAGTAACAGCAATAGAACTCTGCACTGAAGGACTGTGAGCTCAGCTCAGTTCTGGTGCTCAAAACAAATCCTTTTACTCAGCAGCTGCACACAATGTTCTTTAATTCTAAGCCAGGTGTGGGGAATCTGTGGCCCTCCAGATGTTTGCTCAACTACACTTCCCATCATCCCTGGCCATTGGCCATGTTTGCTGGGGTTGATAGAAGTTGTAGTTCATCTACATCTGGAGGGCCAAAGGGTCCCCACACTTGTTCTAAGTGTATGCATCTGACTCCAGTTGGTGGATCTTGGGATTTTAGTAAAAGACAAACTAGATCTCATAAGCCTGAGATCTGTCCTTTCCTGGTCTAGAGACGAGGAAGAAATGGTGGACTTTCCCCTTTTGCTGTCAGCACATGAAGAGTGAAATCTCAGCTTGGATCTCAGTCTGTTGACAGAAGTCTGGTACTTACATGCAAGGCTGGAAACAATGTACATGTTCTGTTCATAGCAATTTCTTTGCAAGCAATGCAACTTTGTGGTCAGGCACCTAAATGTACAACATCCACATTTCCCTTATCTGCTATGTAACCATCCTGGCCTAAGACATTATGTACTGTCTATCCGTGCTCTGATAAAAATAAAGCATATAAAATACACATACATACACACACTATCCCAGGCCAAAAATTCTCTCAGAACACACTGTGACTAGATAAGAAGGGGCAGCCTGGCACGTAGTTACCTTTTCATATGCTGATGTCAATAGGACTATCAGTAGGAGGGAGGGACCAACTGAGTGAACAGGAGAACCAAAATGTTAATATAGACTGAGAAAAAGTAAGGGGGGAAATTGGTTACAGGGAAAATAATGAGGTGACTTTATTGAAAGGATATAGGTTTCATTGGTAGATTAATCAACCAATCCAGGTTGCCATCAGATTATTGGAGTTTGGTATTATTATTATTTGGAGTTCGTAGTGCAGAAATGAGTAGTCTGGTAAGACTGGTGGTTGAAAGAATACAGAAATGCAAGGTTTATTATTGATGAAAAATAAAACCATTCTGAGTACAGGTATACATGTGGCCATTATAGAGTCATCAGTCACACACACTAACACTAAAGGTAGAGGCACACTTACTGTTCTGCCAGTTCCAGTGCATCTTCACCTCTCTTTTCTGAAAACAGGGACATACAAATCCCTAGTCAAACACTAGTCAAACCCTGCACCTTTTTACTGTAAAACCTGATGGGATCAGCTCAAGTATGATTTTTTAAAAATCAGCTTCAAACAGATTTCACAACTGATCAGCAGATCAACCCATTGCCCCTCCAGCAGTTGTAGCCAATGGAAGCGCTCTGCTGTAGGCTACTAGTGTGTTCATAGCCTAACTATAAGAAGGAAGGAAGGAAGGAAGGCCTGAGAAAAACAAACGACTTGTTACTAAACAAGGAATCAGTGAGGGAAGATAGGTTCATGTTACTTGTTACAAGTGTTGGTGTTTACTCCCAAGACTGAAATGAAAGAGTAGAAAGAAAAAGTAACAACGCAAAGCAATTTAAGTGCCTATTTATGTATAATATGCATATGTTTAAAAAACAAAACCTTTTTGTTCTAGAGAACTATGACAGAAATCATTCATAGCAAGAGTTGATGCCATGATGGGAGTTAAATAGATGGGCAGAAGGAAATTCACTTGATAGTCTGTTTTCAATGGATTCCTCTGACATTCCTATGTGTAATTAAAGTTGGTTTGGTGATCTTGTGCAAACCCCCCCACACACACTTGCCCCCAAAATAAGACTTTTTCCAATAAAGAAAGATGAGAAAATTGGAAATTATGGGGAAACAATTACATGATGCAACCTATAACCTCCCCACAAATAAATGGGTCATATAACCTCTCCCCAAACTTTGTGCAAACAAATCAGGATGAATTATCAATAAAAAGGTCATCTTGAAGTGACCTGCACTTATGGTTAAGCAAGGATAGGTCCCACTGAAGTCAATGGGATTTCCTCACATGTAACTGTGAGAGGTATTGCTACCTGAACAATGTGAACAAAGCATGGTATATAAATATCTGCTGTAGGGTAGAAGGGATCTGATGGAAAGCTGGATCGGAAAAGGTTGGGTTTAATTTCTGGCTGTAACAAACCTACGTATATGACCTTGAATGAAGTGTATAGGTCCAGATATTCAAAACTATATTCAACACTTGGGGCATCACAGCATTGTGAAGGAAAGCAAAGGTAGCCATAGGATCAAACATACTAATAAACATGCAATGAATTCAATGGGACTTCCTTCTGAGGAGATATAGTTAGGACTGCAGCCATAGATGGCTTTGTGATGGGCCATTAGCTACTTCATGAACTTTGTATTTACGGTGCTACAAGATTCTTTGTTATTTTTGCTGCAAAAGACTAACGGGATTACCCCTCTAGAAATTCATTAACTTTGAAAGGGAGCACATAGGGGAGGCAATTCATTTGTAATTATATGTTGATGGCTGCTACATGAATGTCCATTGTGTGCTATGAAATACATTAAAAATATGTATATTTCCACATCAGCAGACAATAAAACAGCAGAAAGGCTTGTGCAAAATAAATTAATTGCAGTAGAAAGCAAAATAGCAGATGAAAGTACGAATGAAAGTCAGAACAGATTGAGGCATACTCGTACATCTCTAATTACACAATTTGAATTTGCTGGCAAGTGATTGAATGCCACCTGAAAATAGTGACATCCTGGAAGCACTGGCAGGCTAATCTATCATACAAGCACAGAAAAATCCTCAAGTGGAGATTCTGTTGTGGATGAGATTATATTGTAGAAAAATTCAGGCAATAATGGTGTCTTTACATATCAAATTCCACTTCTCCTTTAACAGTCTGCATGAAGCATGAAAGGATGGGGGCTGGAGGCAATTATTAACAAATCTTTATTGCAAACACCACTGTTGGTCACTCTGAGGCATTGTAGCATACCTTCCATGGGAACTCAGTGTGTCACTTAACACAATGCAGGAGCCAATTAGAAGAGATAGTGACCATACTTGGCACACTCAAGAAAATACATCTAAAGACAGCCAGCCCACATTCTTTTAAGCTAGTCAGGAACAAAACAGAATTCTCAAAATTGCCCTCCCAATCACCTTAAAAATTACCAGTGATAAAATTATGTGTTAAAAGCTTGTTGTAACCACAGTCATCATTCACTTCTCCTTCCCAGGATGAATGGCCTAATACCTCACTAGCTTGTCAACATGCACCCTCTAACTTTAGTGCTGTAATCCTAAGCAGTGACTAAAAAGTAAGGTCCACTGAAGTCATTGGGGAACTACTTCATGATAAACATGCTTAGGATTGCACAGTAAATCTTTTCAGGATTCTTCCATGTTATATTTTTTCATTACATAGGGATCAATTTGCATCTCAGCTACAGGATCTTTAGACTACTCTTAATCAACTGGAAGTTTCCTACAGTGGTGAACATGCTAGAGCCGTGGGGGTGTGGGAGACAGGTTTTAGACATTATATGCTTATCTTTGGATCAAACTTCTTATTGTCCCAATTTCTCTTCTCTCACTAGATAACAACCAGGGCCAGCGCCAGAAGGCAGCCAGGTTGTGCCCTGGTCGAGGGCCCCTGAAGGGCCCCTCCTTAGGGTGGGTGGGTAGCGCTCCCTTCCATGATCCACAGCAGCATCGGCTCCCAACCCTGCCACGGATCACAAAAGGAAGCTCCCAGGAACCCCCCTACTGCCGTGCAGGCCCACAACACCCACCTGCATGGTCCACCAACCTCTCCCTTGACTTAAATGGTGGCTGCACTGCAGGCGCAAGCCTGTCATCAACCAAGATGGTGCCCAAGGTTGCCCTAAGGGACTGATGCCCCTACCGCCATCTTGGTTGATGGCAGGGATGCATGCTATTCGCATGCATGCATGCCATCAACCAAGATGGTGGCGGAGGCATCAGCCCCTATGGAAGCCTTGGCCGCCATCTTGGTTGATGGCAGGCATGCGCACACAGCGCAGGCAGCATTCACGAAGGGAAAGGTAGATAGGTGTGATGTGCATGCATGTGCTGGGGCAGGCTGGTGCCCAAGGACCCTGGCATGCCTGGCCCTGGCAACAACATTTTTTTTATGTTTGAAGCAAAGGTGGTGTTTTCAGGGAGCTCAGAATAATTCTCCAATCTTCTCACAATATTATTTACCCTTTTTTTCTTCTCTTGTTCCCTGCTGTTCGTCCTCTTACCATTCAACACCATTCCCATCCCCTTTATGAGGAAGTATATTTCCACATCAGTAGACATTGTGTTGTGGAGACATCCTTCAGTCAATTAGCAGGAACACATAGTGAACATGATGACATCACGCTGCTACATACCCAACCAGATTTAGCTACATGCTGATATAACTGAGAGGAAAGAGAACTAATTTAGGGAAGGGCAGCTGTATTGTAGTAGAAACAACAAAAAGTTGTTTCATGTGGCATGTTAAACAACAGAGTCTAAACTAACTTAGAGTGACTGAAATGTTTCCTTGACTGATCATATAAGCGATCTTAGCCAATTAGGAAGATGAAGGCAAACAAAGCCTGTTCAAGACTATATTTCCTAAACTGATCAACACTTTTGCAGCAATCTCTAAAAAAGAAACACAGCAGGGTGGGGTGCCTTTTGACACCAATGGAAGTGTTCACAGAAATCCCTTCACCCTTTGGTTAAGTCCTACTTATCAACTTTATTGTGCTTTGCTTCTGCTTATTGCATTCTCCCTCATGTCTTAGTTGTTGAATGCCTACTATCATGTGTAGGGATGGGCAAATTTGTCAATTTCAATTTCTCTGTTTCTCATTTTTTTGGTCTTGAGCCAGTGTGGTGTAGTGGTTAAGGTGTTGGACTACGACCTGGGAGACCAGGGTCCCAATCCCCACACAGCCATGAAGCTCACTGGGTGACCTTGGGCCAGTCACTGCCTCTCAGCCTCAGAGAGAGGCAATAGTAACCCCCCTCTGAATACCGCTTACCATGGAAACCCTATTCATAGGGTCGTCATAAATCGGGATCGACTTGAAGGCAGTCCATTTCCATTTAAGTTCAGTTTTCCACATTCTCATATCAGTTTGCATTTTTAAAGTCCTCATTAAAATTAATCAGAATTCTAGAGTGAATGTCTCATGCACATTTTAATATTATTTTACCTAATATAACATTTTTTCAAAGCATATTTCCCTAATATTTCAATTTTCCCTAATGTAATGCATTTTTCAGTAATATATTCATTGATATGGACACTTTACCTAAGTATATGCATTTTTGTACATAGTACTTGGCAGGAAAACTGCACTGCAACATTCAGAGACATGTGAATTTCAAAGGATTGCTGTGTTTCACTTCACATGTGAATTAGGTGAATTTGCCTTTAAATGTGAAATTAATCAAATGTCGCCCACATCCCTAATCATGAGTGATCTGGTTTCAGGAGATAGCTAGACAGCAGAGCTCCTTCTGAGAAATATACCTTTTGAAGACTGTTCATCAACACATAGGAAGATGTGATTGTGCATACTCACCTGACAGAATACTTTAGCATGAAATGGAAACATGCAAAAGATCTGCTGGAAAAACTTGGGTCAGTTGTCAGGCTTCAGCAAAATTACCTAAGAACAGCAGAGCACTTTTGCAAAACAGCTACTGAGCAGCAGTTCTCTGGGCTGGTCTGCACTGGTTCCAGAACATCTGCTGGGAAATGGGGAAGGCAAGTATGTGGGTAAAGCTGCAAAAAGAAAAACAAATTCCCAGAGAAGTGTTGAAATCACTTCCTGCTCATGAGGTCCCTTTTCATGAGGATTATACCAAAGTTTACATCCAAAGTGGTAGATGAACCAAGATTAGAAGGATTCTGTGTTGCAACTGCCCATCACCCAATTTTAAGAAGTGCTATTGGTTTAACTAACACTAGGAGGAATAATTTTGGTGAATGGTTGACCTATGTTTTCCTCCACATGCCATGGAGAAATTTATCACATATCAGGTGCAAAATTATGGTAAAATTACATACATACATAGATATAGATGGGTCAAACTAGAAGTGCAAGGAAGAGGATATTAGAACTAGATATAGGGAAAGGACCCTGTGGCTTGCTACTAGTGTGTACTAATTTCAAGACTTCAAAGGCCTATGACAGACCTTTTGAATAGGTTATTCTTTATATGTTAGCCTTCCTCCACCAATGTAGAAATGCTATCCATTTCATCCCTTGTGGCAGTAGTGCAAGGAAAAATACAGTACATTTGTGAGAGGTCCAAACACTTGTTCCAAACAGACTGCATTTTGAATACTTTCTTGCAAAAGCATATATGCTATGTTATGTACAAAATGATTTAAAATACAAATAAAAATAATATGACAAAACAAGTAAATTTTGGGCTGTAAATCCTACAACTGGCTTTGCTCTCCTACCTTCCAGGATTCCTGGTGAAAGTTATTGATTAGATAACCAGTTCATAAGGCATACATGTTGCTGGACAAGCTTTCAAGCTTTTCACGTGTGTCTAATTCAGATGAAAACAGTGGGTACTAAGTAAGGCCCAGGCCCAGAACTGTCAGGTTGCCAGCTCCATCTGTATGCCTCCAAAAGAAGAGCACACCGGGAAAAGCAATTCTCAGAAGTGGATTAGGACAATATTTGCTTGGAATACTTTAAAAGTTATTCCAGAACCTCACTAAGCATATCTCTCAGAAGGAACGTTTCCAAACTTTATCTGATCTTCTCTTGCTCCACCTTCCTCATGCTCATGCAACTGGATTCTGGCTAATGAGTATAAAGCAATACAGTAGTGAAGCAACCAATCCACTTCCTAGTCTGAATAACTGAAACCAGATATCTTTCTAACATCAATCTGAAATGGCAAGAAATACCCATGGTTTCTTAGGTATGTGCCTATGAAGAGTTTGAGCACTCTCTGGTAGAGGTGGCTATGTGTCAGGTGATTAGAACTCTTTAGCCATCAGTTAAAGGTCCTTTGCAATGAATCAGTTTTGAACTAAGAGAGACCGATAATTTGGCGAGGGATAAATAATTGTCCTGCCCAAATGCGCTGAAGTCAGACACAAATGCAGAGGTGTGTTTTTCTTTAGTAGATTTAATGGAAAGTTTCAGTTCAGAGAGCTTCATGAATCAATTTACTGGTTACACAGAATTCAGCATCATTACTAGAACTAACAAGGCATGACTTCACTGCACTAAGACATTGTTGCAGCAACTACACACACCTCCTTACCGACCATAAATAAGGATGGGCAGGCACCCTACTTGCGTGGACTAAGTGTCACTGTAGAGAGTGCACACGCAGAAGAGCACTCTTTCTCAGAGGGACCATGAAGGCTCATTGAGACTGTCGGTGCCAGAGCCTCTAAGTTCGAGGCGAGGGCGGCTGGACCACCAGCAAGGTCCTCCCCAACAGGAGGAGGTGGTCTGTGCAGTGACAACAGTGGAGCGGGTGAAGGAAGTGGATGACAGGTAGGTGGAGAATCATTTTCCTGCCTGGGTTGGGCTTACTCACTGGTAACGGGATCTATAGAGGTGGAGCTATCACTGGCAGGATACTCTCAGACTCCAGAGTGCCTAATGACACGTCACTGGTGCCTTCTTTCCATTCAAAGTCCTCCTCCTCCTTGTTCTCGTCATCCCATCTGCTCCTCCTCACCATCCCATCCACTGGACAATAATCACTGTAGATGCTAAACATGTAGATCAGGGGTGGGGAATTTCAAATCCAGGGGCCAAATGCAGCCTTCCAGGCCTTCCTATCTGGCCCGTGGTACTGAGGCCACAGACCCTCCCCAGACATCACCCTAGGCCACACCTCCTTGCTTCACATCTCCCTTGAATGTTTTTGTGTGGTCAGAACTCTGATAATTACTCTTCTTTGTCTGGATAGAGATACAGAGGGTTGTGTGAATGTGTGCAGATATTAGCTAGCTATACAAAAGTAAAACTTACATTCATTACTCCATGTCACTGGTGCCTTCTTCCCATTCAAAGTCCTCCTCCTACTCATTTTTAACTTTTTTAACTCTGGCCCCACCCACCACTGGCTTCCTTATGATTAACTTTGACTATCCATGATCAGAAATGCACAAAATAGCATGTACATGTGTGTACATGTGAGTTGAATTGAGCATGCACACAAATACTTAGGAGAAGGTATTGAGAATAAGTGAACAGCAGATGAATTTACTGAGAATAAGTGAACTAGAAATTCTGCATTCAGCCCCTCAGCATGTGTTGCTTTAAAAGTGATGCTAGGGAATGCAAATTTGTCTGAAATGTTTCATATATCACCCAAATAATGAGACTATGCTAATTTTATATTGACCAGACAATATATAAAATATCCTGTTTAAACTGACATCATCTGGAGACTATTACTCATCAATCAGCCCATTCCAGCCAATGTAATAAGTTAGTCAAAACTAACAAAGTCCCATTGATTTCAATGGGATATAGTCATGAGTAACTTTAGCTGGGTCCCAGCCAAGATGTGTTAATTAAGCAATTTGTGTACTTCCCTATTCATGCTATTCGTTTGTGCATATTTTTATGCTTTTATGTGACTGCACAATTGTCTATGGTGAAGCTCATTCTTTATTCAGTACACATGTAATGAATATGGGAACACTGCAGATAACTGGATTAAGCAATTCAGTCTAAATATCAAGCTTTACTGCAATATTCAGGAGTTTGTTATCAAGATGCTTAAATTAGTGTTCTGAAACCCTTCCTCCAATTTCTCAAAAGTTTTCATTGCCTGCTAAAGAGGCTTCCATTTTTCTGCTCCATTCTTAGGGCACTTAAGAATTTTTTTATAATTTCTGTGGGCGTGGGCTTTTGAGCTTACCTTATCATTGCTTGGTAACTGAGGGTGTTGTGGTGTGGTGTTCCCCAAGCAAACATTTCTCCAGCAGTCTGCAGTCTCCCTGGCTGCCCACACTTCCTGATCAAGAAAAAAAAATGGAAGGAATTATTTTATTTCGTCTTCCCTTGGGTTTTAACTGAAACACAGGCATGTGGGAAGGCTGCAGTTTGCAAACCACTGGAAAGATAACTTGTACAGTAAAAAAAAAAAAGGACATCCAGAGACATCACTTAGCCATCTAAAACATAAGGTAAGAACAACAAAACCCCACCCATTAGAATTTCACCAAAATTTTATTTCCCACTTTGACAATTTTCAAATATAATTTGTTTTCTCATTAATTGATGGACAATTGTGTGTTTTTTTAAAATGGGAGAAAATTTTGGCACAGGATTAGCTTAAACATGCAGGTAAGAACAAAATTATCTAGCTTCGTATCCTGCATTTCATCAGACCACAGAACTTAACTGGCTGGCTAAGCTTGAGATTTAATTTTTGTTGTTTGCTTTGATTCATTTCATCTGCCTTTCTCATTTGCAAGCTTTCACTTCCATTCCATTAAGATAGTTTTCCCTGTTAGAGAAAGTGGAACAGTAAGATGCCTCCTGACTTGGCTGCTTTCACATTCATGACCAATAAACTCAAGACAAATCTCAATCAGAAAACCTCAAGAACTGCTATGAAAGTTTGTACTATGCTTGCAAAACATTAAGAGTTCACCATCCTGACCCAGTGAAAATAATCCCAGATACACACAATCTCCTGGTTGCCTCAGTGCTTTACCGGTATTTCTGTCAGGCATGCAGTCTTTGATACACAGGCTAGCATGAAATCCCTTCTCAAAGCTTCATCTAAAACTTAAACCTATGTGAAATTTTAAGATATTTAAATAAACATTTATCAAAGGAGCTTTTTTTCAGAATGACATTTCCTGTGTGATGCTATGGCTGGCACATTCTAATTAGGATGAATTTTCCCAGCCAGGCTCTGAATTTGACTTGGAAAACCCAAACTATTATCCCCCTTTCCCTCTCCAAAAAAACCTACAAAACTCTTAGAAAATGACTTGGCTTCTTCCAGCCCATTTCCCAGTGAAATTGAAGCTTATCATACCCTGATGATGTCACTGAGAGCCTGACGGGATCCAAACCTTCCTCCAATACACATATTGTCTTGGCTAACATGTAACTTTTTCCTGTTTTAAGTAACCATCTTGTTTCTTAAGAGAAGTTTCTTGATAATATGCATCAAGCTGAAGATCATTCATTCTCAGTGAGTGATCACACAGACTGACATCCCCATTACACATATAAATGCACCTAGATGTACAGGAGAAGGACTGACAGCATTGCTTCATATTTCTGCTCTTTGCTTCCTTTTGTATCAAGAAATAGAAATAAGAAGGAACATGGAATTAAATCTCCTAAAACAAGAGAAACAGAAGCAGCCAGTTTCATGATTCAGTGCCAGACATGATGTTGATATTTATACTATTTCACAATTACTCTTAAAAACAGTAACAAAGTAGAAAAATTGATGTTTATATTGACGAGTCAGTACTATCACTTTCAACTCTTACTATGTCACTAACAATGTAAGTTTAAAGACTATTGGTTTCATTGCTAATGATTGATTGAAAAATGCTCCTAAGGTACCTAGAACAATTGGCATTGACTAAGTTAGGGCAGGGCCAATTTATATCTCTGGTCTCACACTTGTATATAAGCAAGTATGAAATGGTGCTGAGATTTTTCAGTATGTTAAAACAAATTTCGCTTGAAGAATGACTAGTAACTAGGGTGGTCCTCCAATCTATTTTACAGAGGACAACCCTCTATTTGAAGGGCTGTCTGGTCCAAATTTATAACAGCATATGCAAATTTTATGCAAACACGTTCCCTCTGAAGCCTAGGATCCTATTAAGGCCAGGACCCAAAGGCCAATGGGGCTTTACAGGGGCCCCTTCCCACTGCAGCACATTACATCCTCCCCCAGAAAAACTGCTTGTGAAGGTCAGATGAAGGGTTGCAAGTGGGGAAGCAGCTGGCAGGAGGGGTTGCAGAGGAACGGCACTATTGCAGGGATGGGGGAGGTTAAATTCAATCCATGTTAGAGTCAAATATTCCTTGGGCTTCAGAATAGAGTCTAGTTCTGGCCTCATAGGTTTCAGCAGTAAGCTCATATATGTGTGTGCATGCACATACATATTTGTATGTGATTTTATGGTGGAATGTTGAAGAAGCTTGCAAACAATGAACTCATAATGCAATTTTTACTTGCTCACTATGTTCGGTCTTATTGTGAAGTAAGCATTATCACCACCAACCCCTTAAAAAAATCTTCTTACCTCATTTGCAATTCACTATGAGGCATTGTGAGTTGACGTGCCAGCCTTTTGTGTCTGCTCAGTCAGCATCATCACACAATGCCAGGTGCTACTGCTGGGGCATGCTCAAAACTTTATTGCTACTAGCCCCAGACTAGGTTTCAGAAAGTGATCTTCAGAAAGTGTCTCAGTTGTTTTGCACTATAATAAAAAAAAGAATGGCCTGGCTCCATCATGATCATGGAAGCTTAGCTTGGGAAACATTAGTATGCTCCAAGGGCAGGGCATGCCTCTGCCTCATGTAAATGGGGCAACCTTTATAAAAGCAAATGCAAATGGTTGGGAAATGCATGAGAAGAGTTGTGCATGAGACCATTTGGGAACAAAACAAAATATTAACTCCTGAAAAGTCCCTCAATGGCTGGCAGGATTGGAGTGTAATCAGCTCCTATTTCATAGCAGAAACCTTCTTTTCTTGCATGATTCATTCGAACCAGTCTGTCAAGTGACAATGCTAGGCAATATTTTACATGGATGTGTTCTTCCACTGCCTTCTCTAGTAGTCCATACTCCATAGTAGCTTTAGCAAAATTTTATTGGACTGCTCAAAGAAAAGAGTTTGAAAGGAAAGGCTTAAGGAGTCACCATTACGGAGCTTTGGATTATCTTTCCAGCTCCTGTACATCATGCTTATAAATGGACCTGTAAAAGAATGAATTTTGGGGTCAAGGCTCTTCTGGCCTTGATCCAAACTGGCCTAAGTGTCCTGTTTCAGAAAATAGAGGATGGTTTACCTTACAAGTGCTAAAATGGTTAAACCAAACAGCAAAAGGGCCACCCACCTCTACACTTAATTGTCCTTTGATAGTCCTCAGGGGGCAGCCAAATCAAAGCAGTTCTAGGAAATTAATAAAACAACAAAAACCCTATTTTCACAAGAATCTGTCCTTGATTAAAACTGAAAACATGGCAGGCAGGAAGGGAACCGATTGTTCAGCGCAGTGTGCATAAAGATACATAATAAAAAAGAGTTTTATTTGTTCAGGGTATGATGTAGAAACTTATGCAGTCCAGGGAAACAAGGGTATCACTCTAGGTTCTAAAGGTAACAAATGAAATTGATAGAGAAAGGACAAATGGAACCACACAGTGGACAGCCTACTAGGCTCTTCATACAAATATATGTTAAGAATGTAAGTAGATCTCCATGCATAATAGAAACCTCTGTCTCAGTGATTTCCAAATGGTGTGTACCCTTTGATAATCGGAGACCTGTTGGGCCACTAAATTGTCATTATCCTCCCACTTCTGCCAATGCATGATTGGGGGTATGGATGGGTTCTCCCGCCCACCCACCCAACCTTGCACACGGATTATTCTGATTCATATCACTTATTTAAATGTATATGATTCCCATGACAAGGAGCGGCTAACAATAGAGCAAGGCTCTAGGTTTTGGGTTTTTGTCTGCTAGCTTCTTTTGTTCCACTCTGTGATATCTCTCCAAAAGCAGTCAACCTGAAGACGTTCTTCAACACTGAAGGATTAACTGGCCATCTTCTGTGGCCCATCCCCAGACTCTCTCCAGATCAGTGGCAGCTGGCTGGCCACTGGAGAACAGCGTGTTGGACTGATCCAGCAGGCTCCTCTTATGTTCTTCTCCCCATATTTCTTCCTTCCTCAAAAAAAGTCCCTTTCCTTCTTCCCCACTTCTTCCCTCATTGCTCCATCCTTGGATTCCTATGCTAGTTTGCAACAGAATGTTCTGATCTAGCTACTTAACATTTGTTGTTTTATTTTATTTTTTGCAATGCTTTTTAAAAAAAATCGTTTCTGTGTAATTACATCGAAATGACATTGGCTGGTGTGTCCAAGTCTGTGGCATCATCATGCAGAAGATGCTCAAGGGGGGTGGGGGGGAAATATATCTCTACATGTTAAATTTTCAGGCATTGGTCTGCTGGTAGTAGCTTTAAGGAAATTGTGAAACCAACGGCTGGGCAGTGGGTTTTAAAAAGCTGATTTTGGAGGCATCAAATTATTTTACTGGATTAACTATCAATTTGTTTTTTAAAAAACCACACCCCATGCGCTATAGTACAGTATATTACTGGTTTGTGGTCAGGAAATGGAATGTGGTGATACATTAATTACACAGCCACAAGAGTGGCCGTATATTATAGCCAGTGTGGATTTTTCACATTCCGCAATGTTAAATTGAAAATACCTGCCATGCCATTCTGATGCTTCCCATAAGCTCATTTCAGAACAAAACCTTACAAAACTTATAGTCCTGAACTCATAAACACTTGTTTAACAACCCTCTAAATTTTCATGGTGATACACAAAATCAGAGAAAATAGAGTTCAAAGCCTAAAAACCCCAGAACCCTTTTGGAATTTTTCTGTCAGAGTTCACATTTTGCAAAGTGGACTGCCTTCAAGTCGATTCTGACTTATGGGCGACCCTATGAATAGGGTTTTCACGGTAAGCGGTATTCAGAGGACGTTTTTCATTGCCTCCCTCTGAGGCTAAGAGGCAGTGAATGGCACAAGGTCACCCAGTGAGCTTCATGGCATGTGTGGATTCGAACCCTGGTCTCCCAGGTCCTAGTCCAACACCTTAACCACTATAACACGCTGAATTCACATAATCTGTTGAAATTCATTAAAAATCAGCTATGTTCACAGAGTACCTGTAATCCTATTACTGATCTTGCCCCATACCCTGACCTTCATCTTCTGCAGTTTAAAAGTTAAAAAATGCCTGTCTGATTTTTAATTAATTTAAGAAATTTTGGCTTGAACCCAATGATCAGTAAGAACAAACTGTCAGTATTCTAAAAGCCAGACTCACAGCTGCTGGGCTTGCCTAATCAGGGGGCCACACCCACACCACACTTTGATTTTATTTGAGACAGTCATAGCTTCCCCCAAAGAATCCTGGGAAGTGTAGTTTGTGAAGGGTGCTGAGAGGAATTCCTATTCCACTGACAGAGCTTTAGTGGCCAGAGTGGTTTAACAGTCAGCCACTCTGATTGAAGCTCTATGAGGGGAACACGGTGTCTCCTAGCAACTCTCACCACCCTTCACTAACTACACTTTCCAGGATTCTTTGAGAGAAGCCATGACTGTCCTGGTGTGGATGTGGCCAGGGACAGCTTTGGTTTAAATTTGGGTGGGAGGCTACATGAGCTTGTTGTAGAATAAAAAGGTGGGGGAAAGCCTGAAAAAGAATGATACTGTTCACAATGTTTTCCTTTTGGAAAGGAAAGGGGCTTCCCCTCTGCCCAGTGCCCACCCACCCAATCTCCTCCCCTCCCCCTCCTCCTCCCCTCCCTGCCCCTCCCCCAGGTCAGTGTTGGACTATGACCTGGGAGACCAGGGTTTGAATCCCCACACAGCCATGAAGCTCTCGGTGACCTTGGGTCAGTCACTGCCTCTCAGCCTCAGAGAAAGGCAATGGTAAAACCACCTCTGAATACCGTTTACCATGAAAAGCTTAGTCATAGGGTTGCCATAAGTCAGGATCTACTTGAAGGCAGTCCATTTCCATTTTCAAACATGATTGTACAGAAATAAAGCCCATTGACCTCAAAAAGTATTCAACTGATCAAACCCACCCTCCCTTCTCCTCCTTCCTATCTCCTCCCTCTTGCCCCTTCCCTCCCCCTTCCGTTGTCCCTCTCTACCCATCCCCATCCCCTTCCAATCCCCTCCTTCCTCTTCCCCCTCTTCTCCCTCCCCTTCTTCCTCCCCATGGTCAGTTTTACGTATCTTAAGCATGATTGCATAGGAGTAATTACCATTGAACTCAATAATCATGAAAATAATCAGACCTGCCTTTCCCCTCCTTTCCCTCTCCTCTCCCTTTCTCCTCCCCTCCCTTCTTCCTTATTCCTCCTCCCCTGCCCATTCCAGCCCTCCCTCCCCCTGGTCAGTTTTACCTATCTTAAGCATGATTGCACGGGAGTAAATCCCACTAAACTCAATAAACATGCAAATGATCAAACCTGTCCTTCTCCCCTCCCCCTCCTGCCTGCTTCCCTCCCCCTCCTCCCCTCTGCCCTCCCTCCCCTCCCTCCTCCTCCTCCTCCCCCCTCCCCATCCCCTGTGGTCAGTTTCACCTATCCTAAGCATGATTGCAGGGGAGTAAATCCCACTGAACTCAATAAGCATGCAAATGATCAATCCATTCTCAGCAAACTTGCACAGGATCCCATTTGTTACCTGCCGGATTAAAAAGCAGAGAAATTCACTAATAGGCAAAAAACCTTGCGGTTTAAGAACGTACCTATAGCCGATAGATATTTCTACCAAACTTTAAAAAGCAGGGAAATTGGGCAGCTACAGTGAATGCACCAGGGGAGCAGGAGACCTGACCTCCTCTCTGACATATTGGACTGCCCTACAAATTGGTCAAAATGCAAACACCATTTGGGTTGGTCTTTCATAGTCCAATCCACTTCCTGTGTAGCTTGGAAGAATTTGGTAACATGTGCCTCTGAACATATGGTGAGTGGTGGCAACACCTGCAATCAGCCCAAATAATAGAAAGAAGACATGTGCTGTGCTGAGCTTGTTTTAGCAGGGAGGAAACAACATTATTAAGACAGTTGATAAAGTTCAGATGGTCACTTTAAATATGTCTGATTTACTTTGCAATTCTAGTGAAATTTCCTATAGAAAATAATTTTCTTTTGTTTCTTTTTCTGTGAATATGTGAAGTACAGCAACATTTTGCAAAATTTACAATAAAAAAACTTCAAAAATAATTGTGGAATAATGGCACTGACTATTCTGCAGAATAGTCTCCAGTGGACATCAGGAGTGTCTCAATTTGCGCAATATAAAACAGTGGGAGGTAAAATATATTCTAGCAAAATTCTAGGTTTGCTCTATGTTTTTAATTGACCGTGCCCACCTTGCCATAAATGAAGTGGGTTAAACATACCAGGCTGAAAACATGCATCCTGTTTTTTCCAACAGCTAGAGTCATTGCTGAAGTAGCAACATATTGTAATCAGTCTGATTTTACATCAAACTGCAGTTTCAGATTCAACTGTTAATGCATCCAAAATAGAAATAGAACCTCCAATTTGAAACACAAAAGGCTGTCTTCACCATCGTATGACATTGGCCAATAAAAAGGCTTTGAAATTAATAAAAATAAATTTGACACAGGTTTCTAGGATGAAAACTGAGAGAAATAAAATTTTCTAGTTTAGATTCTCTGTAGAAACATTAGTAACACAGGCAAGAAGCAAAGTGTGAAGAACACCAACATACAAAAATGTAATTCTCTATCTTTGGAGATGGCAGGTGTTGCCACCACTCACCATATGCTCAGAGGCACATGTTACCAAATTCTTCCAAGCTACACAGGAAGTGGATTGGACCATGAAAGACCAACCCAAATGGTGTTTGCATTTTGACCAATTTGTAGGGCAGTCCAATATGTCAGAGAGGAGGTCAGGTCTCCTGCTCCCCTGGTGCATTCACTATAGCTGCCCAATTTCCCTGCTTTTTAAAATTTGGTAGAAATATCTCTTGGCTATAGGTACGTTCTTAAACCGCAAGGTTTTTTGCCTATTAGTGAATTATTTCTACATGTTAGTAGGATAGAGAATGTATGACTAAGTGTCTCCACTTGTTGTTTTGACAGTTGACATATAAAAGAGAAGACAAAACCTTGGGGCAACAATGATGTTACATGTTTTTAAAATGTGATTTATAAAGCTCCTTCCAATGTTGTGTTTGTGGGAAACACTTTTCATCTCACTAATCTTTATTGGAAGTTGTATTGTACAGCTACTATTATACAACACAGCCAGGTGGTACCAAATCATATCTTTAAAAAAAATTAGAGGAAATATTTCCTAGCTGGGTAACAGTGAAGTTGTATGCATGTTGACCCAAAACTAATTATTACTTACTCCCACATAAGTGGGCACAGGATTGCAGCTTAATTGCTGTCGAATTCAACTTTGATGACCATGAATGGAAATGAGTTGTTTCTGAGGCAAGGGTGGGAAACTCATAGCCCTCCATATGTTGTTGGACTCCAAATCCCATCATCCCACTAACCACACTAGCTGGGTCTCATGGGAATTGTAGTTGAACAATACACGGATAGCCACAGTTGCCCCAGCCCTCATCTAAAGTCTTTTTTGTATTGTACTCTCCTCTTCTCTGTTTTGGAGTCTGGATGAACTGGCATGACCATCTGAAAAGCTAAAAGGTGATTATGTTGTTCCTTCAACCTTGATGCACCATCTGACCTCAAGTACTATAAAGTCCATCACTGATAGTACAAATTCATACAGTATCTGTTTCTTTGAACTAAATGACTATTATAGTTGCTTATTGATTTCCTTTCATAGAGGATGCAGACAAGTGAATGTTTGAAAAAGGAGAAAGATTATCAGTACTGTTAAGATAAATGATCTGTTTGTTCACATGCTTGATCAAGAATAAAACATATTTCAGACCACCCACCCACCTACTCTGGTCCTTTTCCAAGTAATTTTTTTAAGGCTCAGGTCTGGAGGAACTTTCTTTTCTAAGTGCAGGCAGCAGGAAGATATATTAATTAGGTAGGAAAGCTACTCTTTGTAAGTTCCTGCAATAGCACCATAGATGGAACTTGAAGCAGGAAAAATGGGGTCTAGCATGGACAGGCAATATTATAAGATCATCACATTATCTTCTCTCTTAATGAAATGCCAAACATACTCCATGTTAATCAGCCTTCCCCAATTTCATGCCCTCTAGATGTTTTGGACTACAGTTCCCATTATCCATGACCATTGGGCATGCTGACTGGGGCTGATGGGAGTTGTAGACCAAAACATCTCCAGGTTGGGGAAGACTAATGTAGCTAAATGGCATGAATCTCCTATTTAACATATATATATACATGGAAATGATAGTGTCATTAGGTAATAATAATGTCGTCGTCATCATTGGGTAAATGGTTAATCAATTCTGGGTGTGAGACTTGAGTAGATTTTGAGTAAATCTAAAGAGTTACTCAAGCTATGGAAAAGCAATACAGTTAAAACCCAATAAGGATCTTGACCTCTGAGGATGATGGGGTCATCCATAAGCTATCCAAGCCCTGTCATAGAAAACTCCATCTTTTTGCTGTCAGACTCAAAGGCAAATTGCCAGATGTTAAGCTTAGTCTAGGGGTGTGCTAGAATTCTGCCCAATTCGAATGTGGTACCAAATTTTCCATTAATTTGCTTATTCTCTATAATTGTGGATTAGATTTTTATGGAGCAATTTTCTGTGGCTATTTTCCAGATTTTTTAAAAAAATCTGCCTCTAAAATATCAATATTAAGAATGAGAATTTTTTTATATTTCCTTTCAGAATATTGCTATTAACATCAATATTTTTGTTAGGTAAAAATGGATTGAGAAAAGCAATGGCTACCAGAGAAAAAATGAACTCAAATAAATACTGGCCTGTTGGGTCAACATAATGATTTTGAACTGGCACCAGCCAACAGATCCTATCCCTAGCTCAGTCTACATTTTTATATGCATCCTGCATTCTAACATTAATTAATAGCATCATAGGTAACAGAAGTAAAACTCAGGCACTAAAGAGAACTCACATTAGAAAGCATTGAGGATGAGGAATAGGAAACAGAGCCAATATTCAGCTAATTGGGAGGGTTTGAGATCAGGGCTTCTCTGACAGACAGGACAATACAGGTGGCAAGATGTGATGTCCTCTTAGTCTTTGGTTCCCCTCCTGTTCCTCACTGGCAATGGAAAGCCCTTGATTGACAAGCTGAAGATTCAGATTTCACTGCTAAAATGTTTGCCATCCTCCCAACCAATAAGCCACATCAAAACAGCATACATACCCCCCCATAGAGAAGTTGTGATAGGGGCATCCAGGTAAATCAGATTTACATGTCTATTTATACTTGAGCCTCTTCTTCATTAATGAGGCTGAAAGCATAATCTTGAGAAACTGCCTTTCATTGAAATGTGTCGGCCATCTGTATACTTAATATGGACAGTAGTTTCTAAGTGGTGGGTTAGAACAAATGTTGGGTCACAACACGTAAGGATTTTAATGTACTGCATATCAGAGAGAGCCTCGCTTCAGTAGTGCATGCCCTGGTAACCTCTAAATTAGATTACTGCAATGCGCTCTATGTGGGGCTGCCTTTGAAGACGGTTCGGAAACTGCAGCTCGTGTAAAATGCAGCGGCCAGATTGATAACAGGGACCAGGCGGTCCGAACATATAACGCCGATTCTGGTCCGCTTGCATTGGCTGCCTATATGTTTCCGGGCTCGGTTCAAAGTGCTAGTTTTAACCTACAAAGCCTTACACGGCACAGGACCACAGGACCTGACGGAACGCCTCCCCCGATATGGACCTACCCGTACACTACACTCATCATCAAAGACCCTCCTCCGAGTGCCTACTCATAGGGAAGCTCGGAGGGTGGCAACAAGGAAAAGGGCTTTTTCAGTGGTGGCCCCGGACTTATGGAACAATCTCCCTGAGGAGATACGCCTGGCGCCAACATTACTATCCTTTCGGCACCAGGTTAAAACTTTCCTCTTTGCCCAGGCATTTTAATATGTTTTTAGTATGTTGTTGGTATTGTTTAATTTTTGGAAAATTTTAAATTTTTAATGTGTTTTAAATTGTTAATATGTGTTTATTGTATTTTGATGTTAGTCTTGTGAACCGCCCAGAGAGCTTCGGCTATGGGGCGGTATATAAGTTTAATAAATAAATAAAATAAATAAATAAAAATAAAAATTCCACTCTCTGGAAATAGATGTTCAGCTACACTGTAAACATTGTCTTCACTCAAATGTATTTCAGTAGCAACAACCACTAAAACATATTTATTTATTTATTTATTTCATTTTTAAACCGCCCATAGCGAATAGCTCTCTGGGCGGTGAACAAAACAAGATTAAAATACAATATTACAATAAAATTACAATAAAATCAGCAACAAGTTAAACGAAAAACATTAAATGAAACACATTGAACATTAAAATGCCTGGGAGTATAGCTGTTTTAAAACCAAAACTAGAATGGTCAAGAATTCACTGATTAGCCTGCAAGTCAAATAATCCCATTAGCAGTGTGATGCAGAAAAGTAATATTCTTGTTTGTGAGTTGCCTAGTTAATAATTTCTGTCACCCTAACACCTAGTGAAGAGCAGAGTATTTTCTTCCTCCAGTAAAACCTAATTCAGCTCAAAAAGCTAATATTTTCATGCAATACATAGCTAATAAAATGGACGCGCTAGATTGAGAACCATGAGACATGAGACTGAGCTAAATTGTTATGTCAGTGACATTCTGTATCACCATAGTCAGGTTATTTCATATGAGTTGCTGAACCACAAAAAATATTTAGGACTGCATCAGTATGGTTTAATAACTATGTGGCATTGCTCTTGAGTCTTGAGCTGATTGATGACATTGTAGTCATGCATCACCAATGACAATTATTTCTAGTTATGTTGTTAACAGTGCTGGTTACCAGTTATTTCACAGCAGAATTGATTAAACAGGGATGGAATGGTAAATGACACATTTCCACAACACCTGAAGAAATGTTCAGCTATCATAGCACTAGTTATGTTGACACGGACCTACATAGCTAAGGAAAAGCTTATACCATTGGTCCTTTTATTTCTGTATTGCCTACACTGACTGGCAGTGACTCTCCAGGATTTCAGTCAGCAGTCTTTTGCATCGCTATTTGGATATGCTGGGGACTGAAACTGAGAATGACCTTTTGCATGAAAAGCACTGAGCAACAGTCCTCAGTTAGTAAACCAATCTGGTTCTACAGTATCAGACTGGAAGTAGGGGCCCATGTGACTGAATAATTCCCCATATAAAAACATTTTCTGCACACCAAAATCTAGAATGTGAGGAAGAAGGCCATGCTACCATTCTTTTTCCTAATATCTAGTTTTCTATGGAGATGAAATAATTGTATGGAGGAGCATTCAGTCCTGATGCTGAAGGGCTTAAAGGTAAAACAGTAGAGAATCAGTATCTTCCCACCATTAAAGACTACCTGTATCAGGAAAACTCAAAAGAGGCACTAGTCGCCCTTTGTGACTTGAGAACAGAATTTATAAAGAGTGAAGAGAATCCATTTATTAGACAGCAAAGATCTAACACATGCTGGGATCAAATGCTAGGACAGGTACCAGTGGATCAATACTGCTCAAAGGTGAAGGCCAGAAAGAGGAGCCAGAAAGAGTTGCATAAGTTAAGCAAAGTTTAGTGAACGACAAACCTGATAAAGCAATGATTTAATTCTCTTTTCTATGAAAAAGGGTTCTTTCCTTAACCTGGCACTGAAACAGAGTCCTCAGGCCTAAAGGAAAGAGAGAGATACAAAAATTAAATTTTACTGCCTATTCCAAGACCTTGCCATACTAGCGTTCTGCCTTTTCAGCTCCAACTTGTAGTGCACTTCTAATGACTGGTCCTCATGAGCATGTGGATCTGGATCCAAACTGTTCTCGTAAAAGGGGGTTGGTAATAAGGAGCTTGTTTTCTGCACAATGACTTCATCTCAAAGGATTTTCCCCCCCTTTCTGCAGCAAGCTTGCCATGTGCAAGCCTTTCTTCCTCTCATTCACCAAAGCTGTTTCTGGAAATAATTTGTGGTTTGGAAGTGCCTTCATCAGTTTCAAAGAGCTTCAAATTTTTCATAAGAGTCCATCTACTCTGGTGTCTTGTCTCCAGCCATGGCCCACAGCTAATATTTCAGAGAAAAAGTACCTAAGTAACAACACTCACAACACCAGCCTTGACGTAGAACTTGTGACATGAACTCAACCTTGCTGAGTTTTACTATTGTGTTGTGTCTTCCCTATTCTACTGGACCTTTCTGGAAAACTCCCAAAGAAAGCAACTAAATAGCAACTGGGCAGCCCATGTAGACTTCAGAAAGACATATTCTCTCAATGCCAATGTGTACCAAGAGAAGGACTTGCATTACTCAATGCAGCTTAGCCACTTTCAGTATTTGTTTGGCTCCATTCTTTCTTCTCAGAGAAAAATATGGTCCTGAAAACTTTCCTGTAATAGAACAGAAGCATTAGAGGAGGTACTGAAATCTGGGCCTAATTCAGGGTTTGAGGAAGGGCTGTAGTTCAGCAATAAGGCACATGTACAAGGTCTTAGGCTCCATCCCATCATTTCCAAGTAGGGGGAAAGACTCCTGTCGAAAGCCCCGAAGAGCTTCTGCCAGTCAATGTAAACAATACTGAGCTAGATGAATCAATGGATTGAGTTGGTTTAAGGCAGATTCCTTGGCTCCAAAATATCCTAAACTGTAGAGTGGGCTGAAGATGAAGAAGTGGAGAGGAGGAGGGAGAAAGCTGTCAGTTAAGTATGAAAATTGCTCCTAACCAAAATCCTACAACAGGTAAATCTTAGAGAAGACCCTGTTTTGGCGTGGGGAGAACCCCAAAAAGAACTGTCACGGGTGGAAACTCTCTGCACAGTTCATTTGCTTATTCCTCCAACATAGGTGCCTGCAACATCATAAATCTTTGGAAAAGGTAAGGAGATCAGGTAGAGTACAAGCAACCCAGTTAGCAGAAACCAGAAATGGAAGCAGCCAGTGCTAACATGCTGGAAACAAAAGCTGAAAAAGGGAAAGAGGCAGCACCAGCATCTTACAAAGGACATAATGCTTCAGCTTATCTTTGGGCCTCGTCAGCCACTGTAAAGTTAAAACTCCCTCAAATATGCCTAGCCAAGTCGTTTAGAGGCTTTAGACAGGGCACAAAGGGAAGTCCTGTGGTTTCTTTGGCACCTTTCAGGAATCCCTATTCCTCCAAACTACTGGAATGAACTGCACAGTTTGTCAACTTCAACAGGAGTCACTCATAGGGATGGGCAGTTTCTCACTTTTCCAGTTTTAAATCCAGTTCTTCATTTCCAAATCAGTTTGCAATTTTTAAAAAAAGTCCTCATGACATTTCATCGGAATTTTAGTGACTTTCCCCCAATACACGTTTGATGCATTTTGCCTAATATAAACATTTCTGCAAAGCACTTTTCTCTAATAAAATACATTTTTAAGCACACTTTACCCTAGTATATCCATTTTTGTATACATTATTTGGCTGGAGAACTGCATTCCAAAATTCAGAGGGTGAATTTCAAAGGATGGCTGTGTTTCAATTCTCATATTGTTTCAGAAAGTGGAAATTAAGAACATAAGAACATAAGAAGAGCCTGCTGGATCAGGCCAGTGGCCCATCTAGTCCAGCATCCTGTTCTCACAGTGGCCAACCAGGTGCCTGGGGGAAGCCCGCAAGCAGGACCCGAGTGCAAGAACACTCTCCCCTCCTGAGGCTTCCGGCAACTGGTTTTCAGAAGCATGCTGCCTCTGACTAGGGTGGCAGAGCACAGCCATCATGGCTAGTAGCCATTGATAGCCCTGTCCTCCATGAATTTGTCTAATCTTCTTTTAAAGCCGTCCAAGCTGGTGGCCATTACTGCATCTTGTGGGAGCAAATTCCATAGTTTAACTATGCGCTGAGTAAAGAAGTACTTCCTTTTGTCTGTCCTGAATCTTCCAACATTCAGCTTCTTTGAATGTCCACGAGTTCTAGTATTATGAGAGAGGGAGAAGAACTTTTCTCTATCCACTTTCTCAATGCCATGCATAATTTTATACACTTCTATCATGTCTCCTCTGACCCGCCTTTTCTCTAAACTAAAAAGCCCCAAATGCTGCAACCTTTGCTCGTAAGGGAGTCGCTCCATCCCCTTGATCATTCTGGTTGCCCTCTTCTGAACCTTTTCCAACTCTATAATATCCTTTTTGAGATGAGGCGACCAGAACTGTACACAGTATTCCAAATGTGGCCGCACCATAGATTTATACAACGGCATTATGATATCGGCTGTTTTATTTTCAATACCTTTCCTAATTATCGCTAGCATGGAATTTGCCTTTTTCACAACTGCCGCACACTGGGTCGACATTTTCATTGTGCTGTCCACTACAACCCCGAGGTCTCTCTCCTGGTCGGACCCCATGAGCGTATATGTGAAATTAAGATTTTTTGCTCCAATATGCATAATTTTACACTTGTTTATATTGAATTGCATTTGCCATTTTTCTGCCCATTCACTCAGTTTGGAGAGGACTTTTTGGAGCTCTTCGCAATCCCTTTTTGTTTTAACAACCCTGAACAATTTAGTGTCATCAGCAAACTTGGCCACTTCACTGCTCAGTCCTAATTCTAGGTCATTAATGAACAAGTTGAAAAGTACAGGTCCCAATACCGATCCTTGAGGGACTTCACTTTCTACAGCCCTCCATTGGGAGAACTGTCCGTTTATTCCTACTCTCTGCTTTCTGCTTCTTAACCAATTTCTTATCCACAAGAGGACCTCTCCTCTTATTCCATGACTGCTAAGCTTCCTCAGAAGTCTTTGGTGAGGTACCTTGTCAAACGCTTTTTGAAAGTCTAAGTACACTATGTCCACTGGATCACCTCGATCTATATGCTTGTTGACACTCTCAAAGAATTCTAATAGGTTACTGAGACAGGACTTTCCCTTGAAGAAGCCATGCTGGCTCTGCTTCAGCAAGGCTTGTTCTTCTATGTGCTTAGTTAATCTAGCTTTAATCATACTTTCTACCAGTTTTCCAGGGACAGAAGTTAAGCTAACTGGCCTGTAATTTCCGGGATCCCCTCTGGATCCCTTTTTGAAGATTGGCGTTACATTTGCCACTTTCCAGTCCTCAGGCACAGAGGAGGACCCAAGGGACAAGTTACATATTTTAGTTAGCAGATCAGCAATTTCACATTTGAGTTCTTTGAGAACTCTCGGGTGGATGCCATCCGGGCCCGGTGATTTGTCAGTTTTTATATTTTCCATTAAGCTTAGAACTTCCTCTCTCGTTACCACTATTTGTCTCAGTTCCTCAGAATCCCTTCCTGCAAATGTTAGTTCAGGTTCAGGGATCTGCCCTATATCTTCCACTGTGAAGACAGATGCAAAGAATTCATTTAGCTTCTCTGCAATCTCCTTATCGTTCTTTAGTACACCTTTGACTCCCTTATCATCCAAGGGTCCAATTGTCTCCCTAGATGGTCTCCTGCTTTGAATGTATTTATAGAATTTGTTGTTGTTGGTTTTTATGTTCTTAGCAATGTGCTCCTCAAATTCTTTTTTAGCATCCCTTATTGTCTTCTTGCATTTCTTTTGCCAGAGTTTGTGTTCTTTTTTATTTTCTTCATTCGGACAAGACTTGATTTTCTGAAGGAAGACTTTTTGCCTCTAAGAGCTTCCTTGACTTTGCTCGTTAACCATGCTGGCATCTTCTTGGCCCTGGCGGTACCTTTTCTGATCTGCGGTATGCACTCCAGTTGAGCTTCTAATATAGTGTTTTTAAACAACTTCCAAGCATTTTCGAGTGATGTGACCCTCTGGACTTTGTTTTTCAGCTTTCTTTTTACCAATCCCCTCATTTTTGTGAAGTTTCCTCTTTTGAAGTCAAATGTGACCATGTTGGATTTTCTTGGCAATTGGCCAGTTACATGTATGTTTAATTTAATAGCACTGTGGTCACTGCTCCGAATTGGTTCAACAACACTTACATCTCGCACCAGGTCCCGGTCCCCACTGAGGATTAAGTCCAGGGTTGCCGTCCCTCTGGTCGGTTCCATGACCAACTGGTCTAGGGAATAGTCATTTAGAATATCTAGAAACTTTGTTTCTTTGTCATGACTGGAACACATATGCAGCCAGTCTATGTCCGGGTAGTTGAAGTCACCCATTACTACCACATTTCCTAGTTTGGATGCTTCTTCAATTTCATATCTCATCTCCAGGTCTCCCTGAGCATTTTGATCAGGGGGACGATAGATCGTTCCCAGAAATTAGGTAAGTGCACCTTTAAACATGAAATGAATAGAATTTCTCCCCCATCTCTAGTCACTCACCAGATTGGCTTAAACTGGGCATGCTCAGAAATCATACCGGGTGAGTTCAATAAACTGAAATGAGAGTGGTGACAATTATTTATTTGCTCTTAAGGGAGAAACTGGGACTTCGGTGAACTTTTTTTTACCACGTCAGTGGAGCATGCAGTTTAATTTAAGCTTTCAACCAACTCCTGTATCTTAATATTACATCCACACACCCATTCTGACAAGTTCGGGAAGAGAGCACAGATTCTGATAAGCATGCCAGCAACTGGCATATTTGACGTATAGATCAGGAAGCTTTCTCCTATATTCTAGCTTGAGTGTAAAATTACCTGGGAATAATAGCTAGACATATTTCTGCTCATTGGTGGCTCTGCTATCCAGTAGCAAGATCTGAAGAGTTTCTCATACTTAGAAATAGTACTTGGCTCTAGAATGTATCTATAATGCTTGAAATTAATAAATCTCCATAGAGGTGGGTGCTGCAAATATAGCAAATGATTACAGCAAGTGACTGATGCCAAATAAACCACAGTACAGGGATTTGCCATTGCTTGTTCAACATGGCCAATGGAATAGCTTAGTTTTGCTGTGTATACTTAAGTCTAATGAAGAATGGACTTTGCTTTTATCTTTCAGATTGGCAGGAATCTTATCTGCTCTCTGGACACAGATTTTCGTATCAACATGAGGAAGTGGTTGTTTATGCCTATTTTGAACCTGGCTCACACTGTTGTGCCCACCTGCCGTGAAACTCAAACACAATTATTAGCAACAAATGAACTAGAATTTAGATTGTCTGCTACCGGCCTGGGAATATGTAACCACTATAGGGATATATTGCCATCTAGTGATACCAGTGAGTTGGAAGCAGTGAAGGAAAAGTTGGTTGATTAGCAGGGAATCCATGTAGCCCTTGAGCACTTTGTACAAAAAGGTAAAATATGCCAGGTAAGGTTTTGCTGATAACAAGATGTACCCTATGTGAACCATGGAATTTGGAGTTATATGGAGGCTGGAGTTACAGTAACCATGGGGTTTAGAATTACAATAGTGAGCCTTTAAGAAACCTCTGGATTATATAGAAAACATAGAAAGTTGTCTTTTACCAAGTCAGACCATCTAGCTCAGAATTGTATATTGGCTCTTTCACAGACCTACCAGGAAATGCCTGGGATTGAACCTGAGACCTTTTGCATGCAGAGCAAGGACTCTACCACTGATCCACAGCACTCCCTCCTTCCCCTCTCTCTACCTTTCATATGTGACAACTCCGTCCCTCTTTCTCCTGGCATGAGACAAACCATAGTTTGCCATTCCAGGATTGGAAACTGTGATTTGATCCTGGTTCAAACCCCTTTGCAGGACAAGTGCAAACCAGAATTTGCCAGTTTAAACAAAAGAGCCAACCATGCTTTGCAGCTAAAGAGGAAAGGATGGAGGGTATTGTTATATATGAGGTGATATGGGGGGGAAGGGAGGTAAGGAAGGAAGGAGTATGAAAGTTTGTGGGTCCTTAGAGGCTTGCTCATGCAGCACCAAGTCATAGTTCGGCATTACATGTGAATTACCCAAATATAAGATGACTGAAAATTAAGAAATGTCATAATGTGGTAATTTCCATATTTTTCTAAGCCAATATATAAGCCTAGGAATAATGAATGAGTCATCTTCCTTCAGGTTTCAGCAGCCTGATCATTTGATTATGGATTTAATTTCATTAGGATGCTTATCCAGAAGAATGACATTTGCTGAATATTTCTTGGGTGACCATTTTCCTTTTTAAAATATCTTAGAGGGATTCAAACAAAAAGATATGACATCAGTGGAAGCTTGACTGGCTGTCCACTCAAATCAAACCAAAATGCAGTTTTGTAGAATGACATTTAAACACTGCTATCCACATAATTTTTTTGTAGGTGGTGCTGTTTTCTGCATATAGACTGTAAAGGCTATCTATTTCCTAAAGTAGAACTACATATTATGCATGAGATGGGGTGCTGTATTGAGTTCTCAGATCTCTCCACTGTAACATTTAGGCACACTTACCTGTGTTGTGGCTGCGTACACATCATACATTTCAAGCACACTTAAAGCACATTAATTTCCACAAAGAACTCTGTAGTTTACCCCTCACAGAGCTACAAGTCCAGGTATCCTTAGCAAACTATAATTTCTAGGATTCTTGTGGGGAAACAATGTGCTTTAAATGTAGTGTGTATATTCTGCATTTCCTAGTCCCCACAAACAGCAGCCAATGATGTTGGATCATTAAACACAGCATATTACAAAGCAATGATCCTGAGTTTGCCATCAAGTATACACTCAACAGGAAGCCACAGCTAATCCTGATTCTCTAAGTATACATTTATGATATATGAGTTGTCAAACACTTGTTTGGCATATTCAGTCTTTGCATTATTAGGTGTAGACTTAAACATATTAAACATACACCTACAATTTTTAATGTATGCTTTTACTGACTGTTGTTCAGGACTTGGAACCACATTGGATCTACTTCACTGAGGTTACAAGATTTGTAGTTTGTGTTGCCTGCATATGATATGGGGCTAATTGTATGATTAGAAAGGTGGCCACAGATGCATGACAGCAGGATCATCATGCCAGCATGAAATTTCTATTCCAAGGAGTCAGTTTTCATATTCCTGCTTATAAATCTGCAGGGCTGAGGAAAGCCCTAGAGTAGAAAGCATCCATGTACTGTAAATTTCCAGCAGAGAAGTATTTTAAGGGCTGTTAGCTGGTAAGGTAAACATAGACAATTGCAGACCTGCAAAACTTGTGACCTACCTGCTCAAACACAGTTCACAAGCCATGGTGGCTCATCAAGGAGCTCAATTGACCTCCTGTTGGTATTCCTTGCCTGAGATAGCAAAAAAAGGTGTGTGTACCTGCCAGGCCATAATATGTGACTGGTTGGCCCCATTCAGCTTCACAGGACTCAAGGTGATACAAGGGCAGACCTAATTCAGGGATAGGCAGAAGGTAGACAGTGATCCACTGGTGGAGACTAGCCAATTTGTGGAGCACCACTCCTAACGCCAGGTTGCTGGATAAAGGTGGACCTTTATCTGCACTAGCAAGGCATTTGTGTTCTTGAACAAGAGTTAATATTCAGGAAGATCGCTTAACATAGGTTAGTCATGCCTTAACTGTTAAGAGATTCTAAGTGTGCACTTAGTGCTTTGTAAATTTACAAGGAGAACCACTTGTTTATTCTCTAATAAACAAAACTTATTCATTAAATTAAATCATGACATTTCTCAGCCACATCTCCTAATGCTTCTATGAATTCATCCTCCCACCCACTGGAATGATCTGCAGTTTTGCATTCCCCCCCCTTAAAGAGACAGTTGAATGATTTCATTTGCTGACTGGAAGCTGGGTAAGAAGGTCATCACCCTTCTAGAGCACACTGTGGTTGCTAATGCCTTCTGTTGCTGCACTGGAAATTTCTTTCTTGTCCGTACATGTAATAATATTATTATCCCAAGGTGGTACTTAGTCCACAACCAGTTAACCACACTTTTTTTTATTATTATTTTAAAAAATGGGCATGGGAAGGGGAGAAAAGAAACAACATATTTAATCCTAGCTAGATGAAAGACATACCCAACTGGGTCTCTGCATTGTCTTGCATGCATAAGAAACCGTCTTCTGTTGTCAGCTGCTTGGCAGATGGGTTTAATAAAAACGAAACACTATAAGCTGGCTTCAGTCGTCTAATCTGCCCTCACTGAAGTCAGCAGAAGAACTCTGCTAGGAATATAAGTCTGTTAGGTGGTCCATATGTTGTCTGCCAGTTTTCAGTTTTCCAGAGTTTCTGACAGAGGACTTATTCAGTCTTACCTGGAGAAGGCAGGAGGGATGGATTTCCACATACAAAGCATGTGCTCTGCCACTGAGCTATTACCCTTCCCTGCTCTATTATTGCAGAGTACATATAGAAAATGTAACTCTTTCTGGATGAATGCTCCAAGTCCAAAATACACTCACAGATATCTGGGTGAATTTTGCCTAACTAGGCATGACGTGAGAGAAAGTTGAGAAGCCAACTGGAAGAATCAAGCCTGATATGCTACCCTGAATTAGGGTGAGTTCAGGATGCCACTTCATTAGGGCAAGGTATCATATTTGGATAAAATCTCAGTATGATTCTGTTTGGGCAAAAGTGAGATACGGAGAACTGAGGCTTGAATAAGAAAGGGGAGTCGACTCAGTGACTGCTTTCTCATTACAGAGCTACTCTTCAAAATTCACACTTCTCTGAATGTTGTGATGCAATTATCCAACCAAAGATGTGAACAAAACTGTGCATATTAGGGGAAAGTATGTAAAATGTTAGTGAAAATAAGATTAAATGATTTTTTTAGGGGGAAATGCTTTCGATATGCATATATTAGACAAAATATACACAAAATGAATATGAATATAAATTGTCATGTGCACTTTAAACAAATGTAAAATGACGCAGAAACTGGGCAAACTGAACTTAAGATCAGAAAAATGAGAAACTGGGAGGAACTGAAATTTACAACTTGGTCCATCCTTAGCTGAAACCCATCAAGTGGAACCAAGTACGTGATGTTTGGTTCTCTTTTATAATCTAACCTGTAGGAGCTAAACAATTATTGGCGGTTAGAGCAATCCAAATGCCAGGGAGCCAGTGGAAAGGGGGGCTGGTGGAGGAGGAGCCGGCAGAAAGCTCTACAGGATCCTCCTCCTGCTTGGAAGCCGCTGGCCTGGCTGAACGCTGGCCTGTTGGGAGCCGCGCACATGAGCAGGCTGGGAAGCACTTGCTCCCACGAACAGGCCTCCCAGGGAGTAAGAGTTCCCTGTAGGCCGTAATGGAAATTATTTTACTGAGCCAGCCTTATGACAGAGTTTCTGGGTGGAGTGGGACCCGGGGAAGGATCTCACATAAGTCCCTCCCACCATGGCTCCTCCCCACCATGCCCCCGGAATGCCGTTTTCAGGACTTCTCCTGGCTTCTGCCAGCCCTTCATCCACTGGGCTGTCTGTCCCTTGCGGGTCCCCGGCAGTGCTGGCAGGCCCCTCACAGAGCCATGGCTCAGCTGCAGTGGAGGGCTGCTGTCAGTGGAGCCTGACAGAGCAGGGAGCCTTCCAGTGCAGCCGGGGATCTGCAGCATCTAACTCACCCCAGCCCAGGGGAAAGGTGAGTTGGATTGCGCCCTAAGAAGTTTGTGTTCTTCGTGTTGTACTGGTTTTGAACTAGTGATTCAGAGACTGTTCCAGTGCTTTTCTTATCCTGAACACTTTGATGGGCATTTGAATTGGTTCTTTAGCAGCCAAAGGCTCTATATTGTGTTACTAGCCCCATGAACTATTCTATCCCAGTGAATTACTCTTTCCTCTTTTCCAGGGCTCAACTGGAAATTAAATCCATCGTCTACATCTCTGTTTTTCTTTAATTCCATTCCCTCCCCTTCCAGTAAAGAATGTTTGTGAAAGCAAGTGATCCCCTGAACTCTGACTTCTCCTGAGAAGCTCTTGTGCTCTCTCTCTAACTTAAAGAAGTTTCAAATACATATAGGAAAGGAATTTCATAAACTGTCAATTGCAAAACATTCCATACATTCCCTCTCATCTAGAAACATCCATGTGTGGTCTCTGAAGAGGTCATGTTTGGGGGTTATGCAATGGGGGGAACAGACAAGGTTTCTACTAGCACTCAGAGAACAATTCACACATGGAAGGCAATGAGGCAAGATTAGGGAAAGTCTTTATTCCATTGCTCAGGCTAGTATTACAGCAAAGATACATAAATAGACAAACACAAGAGACCTCAATCACATCTGATACTCAGGTGCAATACAGTAATTCATTCGCCTCTTTCATCTAATCCACTACAGCCCCACAGTGACATCATAACCTTTCCAAGAATTTGGGACATGAAATAACTTCTCTACTTTCCTGTTTTCTTCCCCTTGGCAAGCCTCTGGCAATAAGGAGATTGCTATGGATCATGCCACCAAATTATGTACAAATATCAATAGATAAAAAGAAAAGTGGATTAAAGTTGTACAAAAGTGCCCTGTGAGATGTAAATACTCTTTTCAAAACTCTTTAATTCTTCTTGAAATTCCTCAAAGGTTTTAATTTAGTGTGAACCATGAAATTAACTTTGAATTTTATTGCAGTTGAAATTCAATGACAACAACCTAAGTATGTGCCCCCCCCAAAAAAAAAACCCAAAGAAATTTTGCTAATCTTATTGCAATTCTTCTTGGCTTCCCTTGAAATTCGTCAGATGTTTCACCTGAGTAAAAACTCCCTCATTTGTTCAGCATTTTATTTTAGGCAAAAACATTGGTGACACCTCTGGATATTCTACTTGGAAACACAGAGATAGCATTATATTCATCAATATTTTCAACAAGTGACAAGTAGCAAATTCTGAAACTTGTAAACTAGGTTAAGATGCAATATTCTGATATCATTATGGGGGGGGGAAACACAAATTCATTCTTCAAGGGGAAGGTTATCTCTTGCCCTTCTGGCGAACATCTCCCACCTTTCTATATATTTGAGCCAAAAGCAAGCAATATCCATTAACTTCCTCCACAAGAGTTTTCAGTTTCGGTGGCTGGAATGTAGGGCTTGGGAAAAAACAATGTTTTCACTTTAGCTTTAATAGTAATGGGTGTCATTTTTGATTGCTAGCATTTAACTGCCATTTTGGATGCCTTTGGAATAACTTACATTAAGTTCTAGCAAGTTGGAAAGAAACAAAGAAAAAAAGCTGAGTGGATAATTAGTCCTTAGTTTAGTTAGCCTTTTCAGTAGAACTGCCACTGAATTTGACTAAAGCAAAGGAGGATTCTGACCAGTCAAGGATGTGTGCAAATTTCAATAAGATGTGCAAACTTCCTAGAAGGAGTTTATACAACACTAGTATACTTAATGAGAAATTCAAGTTGAAATTGTAGGATCCTGTTCAGGTGAAATAGCTGCCGGAATTTTCATAGATGCATAAAGCTGGAAGGAGCTTGAAATATCATCTAGTCTAATTCCCAGCCAATACAGAAAATCCACTACTATAGCATCCCTAGCAGGTGGCTATTATAGCCAGTCTAATGAAGGAAAATTCAGTACTTTTCAAGGCAGTCTGTTTCGCTGTCAAACAACATATACAATCAGGAAGCTCCTCCTACTATCTAGTCAAAATCCCTTGAAATATGAACCCAATGGTTCAGATCCTATCCTCTGGAGTGACCGAAAAGAAATGGTCAGTCTTTCAAATATTTTACGATGGCTATCATTTAATCTCTTAAATCATCTTTTCTCTAGGCTAAACAAACCCAATTTCTTCAACCTCTTCTCATAGAACCTGGTCTCCAGGTCTCTATCTTTGCCACTGTCCTTGATAAACTGCATTGTCGAGATGAGGTCTGACAACAGCAGAATAGAATGGTAACATTACTTCTCATGATCTGAAAACTAGTCTTCTTTTGAGGCAATCTAGAATTACATAAGACTTTTTAGCCATTGCATCACTCTGGTAACTCATATTTAGCTTTTGGTCTACTATAATCCCTAGATCCTTTTCAGATGTGCTGTTGTCAGTGCATCTGATTTCTCCTACCTAAATGCAGAACGTTACATTTATCTCTGTGGCAATTAAATTTTGTTAGTTTTAGCTCAGTCCTCCTATCAATTCATCTTAAATCCTGTTTCTGTCTTCTAAGCTATTAGCTACCCCTTCCAGAATAGAGCCATCCGCAGTTTGATGAGCATCCCCTCTACTCCTTTATCCAAATCATTTGTAAAATGGTGAACAAAAATGGGCCTAGATCAGAATCCTGTGGCACACCACATCACTTTTTGCCAGACTGACAAGGAGTCACTGATGGGCAGTTTTTGGGAATGGTCCACAACAGCTACAAATCCACTTAAGAGTAGCATCATCTAGCTTAGCCTTTCCCAACCTTTGGGTCCCCAGATGTTGCTGAACTACAGTTCCCATCATTCCTGACCATTAGCCATGCTGGCTGGGGCTGATGGGAGTTGTAGTCCAACAATATCTGGGGACTCAAAGGTTGGGAAAGGATACTATATCAGCTTGCCAACAATAATATCCTGGGTACTTTTATCAAAAGCTTTGCTCATATCAAGATATATTACATCCATAGCATTCCCTTGATTAACTAAGCTAAAACCCTGCCAAAAAAGGAATGACTGGTTCTTGAGAAATCTGCTGGCTCTTTGTAATCAAAAAGAGTTTCTCTAAATTAGGGATCGCCAACCCATCACCTATGGTGCTATGGTACCCACACAAGCCTTCAATGGTGCCCCCAGCAGGTAGCCCAGAATCCGATATTTAATTTTAAGAAAAAGTAAATATCTAGCCTTCCTAGAAGAAAAGTTATGGAGCAAGAGTTTTTTATGAAATGAAGCAGCCTGCCTGCTCCTGCCTGTCAGTCGTTTTAGCCACAGTGAAGTCAGAGCTGTGATTGATAAATGAGTTGTATGAACACCAGGCAATAGGCATTCCTGGGGTCCTAAAGAGGTGCTGTTTCCCCCTCTCTTTTGGTGTACTTTTCCTGCTTCAGTCTTTTTCTTTTCTTTTTTTTTAGTTCTTGGAATCTCTACAGTTTGCCCTTTTCCCCTAGCAACCAAAATGTATCTTTCCTTTGCAGGGTTCGCGTGAGATCAGGTTGTGCCTAGAAGTTACTTTATACAAATACTGCTACACAATAAGTGTGGGTGAATGTTGAAAAATATCCCTCCCTCCAAAAAGCAAATGTGAAAACTCTGCAAGGAGGCTTAGGCAAGTGTCCTGCTTCTCCAGAGTGATAGATCAGGACTCATTAAGAATTCACTCTATAGTTAACTTACAATACAATGCTATACATGTCAACTCAGAAGTTGCTTTGTGTTTAATGGGGCTTACTTCCAGGTACATGGATATAGGATGGCAGCCTAGGCTTTGGTTTAGGGTCAGCATTGGAGAAAAACAGGGTTCCTATGCCTTTAACATCTGTATGGCAGGCATAAATTCAACAGGGCCAGCCTTCTCTAGTATGGTAATACAATTGTGGGAAAAGGTTCACCATGACTACTCTCTAATTGTGTGTTATGTCATGCCTCCCATGGCAGCCATTTTGTGGCTGGTGGCCCCTGCACTCTCTCAACATATGCCTCTGGTCCAAAAAGTGTGGTGACTCTTGTCTATATATTCAGACCGACTGCTTAATGATCTGATAACTGGAGGAGGGCTAATGTTGTCCCTATCTTCAAAAAGGGCAAAAAGGAGGAACCTGCGAACTACAGACCAGTCAGCCTCACATCGATCCCTGGGAAAATTCTGGAGCAGATTATAAAGCGGTCAATCTCTAAGCACCTTGAAAACAATGCCGTGATTACTAGAAGCCAACGTGGATTCATCAAGAACAAATCCTGTCAGACTTATCTCATTTTTTGATTGGGTAATCTCCCTGGTAGATTGTGGGAATGCTGTGGACATAATATATCTTGACTTCAGCAAAGCTTTTGACAAAGTGCCCCATGATATTCTGTTAGCAAGCTAGCTAAACGTGGGCTGGATGGAACAACTATCAGGTGGATCCACAGTTGGCTCCAGAATCGTACTCAAAGAGTGCTTATCAATGCTTCCTTCTCAAACTGGGGGGAGGTAATGAGCTGGGTACTGCAGGGCTTGGTCCTGGGCCCAGTGCTGAACTTTTCTACTAATGACTTGGATGAGGAGATGCAGGAAATGCTTATCAAATTTGTAGATGATACAAAATTGGGAGGGATAGCTAATACCCTGGGGTACAGAAACAAAATTCAAAGGGGTCTCGATAGGCTGGAGTATTGGACTGAAAACAACAGAAATAAATTTAACAGGGATAAGTGCAAACTTTTACACCTAGGAAAAAGAAGCCAAATGGACAATTATAAGATGGGGGATACTTGGTTCAGCAATACTACATGCAAGAAGGATCTTGGAATTGTTGTTAATCACAAGCTGAACATGAGCCAGTGCGATGTGGCTGCAAAAAAGGCAAATGCTATTTCAGGCTGCATTAACAGACGTATAGTTTCCAAATCGCATGAAGTATTGATTCCCCTCTATTAGGCACTGGTTAGGCCTCCTCTTGAGTACTGCATCCAGTTCTGGACACCGCACTTCAAGAAGGATGCATACAAACTGGAACAGGTTCAGAGAGGGGCAGAAAGGATGATCAAGGAACTGGAAACAAAGCCTTATGAGGAGAGACTGAAAGAACTGGACATGTTTAGCCTTGAGAAGAGTAGACTGAGGGAAGATATGATAGCACTCATCAAGTACTTGAAAAGTTGTCACACAAGGAGGGCAAGGATCGCTTCTTGATCACTCCGGAGTACAGGACACAGAATAGTCTGTGTCTGTGTTAGAATTGTTTTTTAAGATATTTTTTAAGCGTTTTTTTTTGAAGATGTGTTTAAATATGTTTTGTTTAAATATGTTTTTAAATGTTTTGTTTTAATATATTTTAAAGTTTGTTTTTAAGATGTTTTAGACTGTTTTTAGCATTTTGTTTGTCGTCCTGGGCTTCTTCTGGGACAAAGGGTGAATAAATAAATAAATAAATAAAGGTCTTGAGTTACAGGAAGCCAGATTTCCACTGAACATTAGGAAAAACTTCCTGTTAGACTAGTATGACAATGGAACCAATTACCTAGGGAGGTGGTGGGCTCTCTAACACTGGAGGCCTTCAAGAGGTAGCTGGACAGCCACTTTTTGCGTATGCTTTAATTTCCTGCATTGAGCAGGGGGTCAATAGCCTTATAGGCCCCTTCTGACACTTTATTCTATTATTCTATGATCTATAACTTTGTGAGGTATTGATGTCAACCTGACCAGTTAGCAGTTGCCTGGATCCTCACCCTACCTGTGCTTTTGATATGCTGGCATTTGCTGGTTTCCAGTTTTGCAGCATTTCACTTATACTTCAGGATTATTCAAAAATTATAGACGGGCTCTGAGATTACATCTGCAAGTTTCATTAGTGCCCAAGGATGCAATTCATCTGGCCCTAAAGACTTGAATTGGGTAGGGCCTCTTTACCTCTTTTGGACTGCAACTGCTTCCCTCTATCATTTCAAGTCCAGTTTGCTTCATCCTGAGAATTCTGAAGCACTAAGGGCTTTGCCCCTGCATGTGTCGCATGCCAACCCAACACATGTGTACACACACAGAGAGAGACTCCCCCTCAGACTCCCAAACACACACACACACACTCCCAGGCATACACACACACTCACACTCACACCAGGCACTCACACACACCAGGCCAGAGCTTGGAAGATTACTTTTAAAAAGTAATAAATTACAGTTACAATTACTTGGCCCCAAAAAGTAGTAATTACCGTTACAATTACAATTGCTCTGAAAGTAACTGATTACTTTACTTTTTCTCAAAAGTAATCACTACAATGACATTTCAGTTACTTTTTTAAAAAAAACTCCTACAAGGTGCTGGCCTTGGCTGCTGCACATCTAAGAAGCCTAAAACAATATTAAAAATAAACACACACACACAGACGGGGTAGTAGAATAAAAAATTTTATCCATAAGATTAACATAATGGCATAACAGAATCTCACATCCCCCCAAGCAATGAAGATACCCCAACTCTTGAAATCAAATTTTACACTTGAAATGCTTTTATAATATGTTTCTGTTATGTCTCAAAAGAGCAAGATGCTCAAAGAGCATGTCAGACAAGGAATGTCTTTTTACAGTCATTACGTTGCCACCAGTACTGAACAGGCGTTCTACTGTGGCGCTTGAAGGCATGCCTGTGTTGTGCTGCAAAAAACACCGCAGCACACGTGGAAAGCCATGGAATGATGACACTTCCCTGCTGGGAGACCTCAGGTATCTCACCAGTTCCTCCTCAGCAGTGTCCACTGCTGACTTCTTGCCCTGGGGCAGAAAGTTAAAGAAGTCATCTTCTAAGTCATCTCCTTCCTGGTCTTTATCTGAAGACTGATCACTGTCCTCATTAAGTACACCCATCTTTATTTCAGCTTTCAGCAAGGCTTCCATTGTGTATCTAAGAAAGAGAGAGGATATGTTAACACATATATGTTAGGAAACCATCATCTGCTCTTCATTTCCTGATGCTTGTCATGTCCCCTGGTTCAGGGTCCAGCCTGAGCCTGTGGATGATGACATGGAAGGTAGGAAGGTGACCAAGTCACCACACTCATGGGGCAGCACAGCAGACCCTTAAGGATTACCTGCAGCAACCCAAGGTTGTGATGAGGAGCCCCAGGAAGAAAAGGACCAGCCCCTGCCTACCACCTTAAGCCCTCTGATGCCTCCCTTGAGACAACATTTCCCTTGGAGTAATCCACCCAACGGGCTTCCCTAATGTTCTTACTTGTTGGTATGGGTGGTGGCCTGACATGATTCCAGCCAATCTAGTTTGAAGCGAGGGTGTAGGCAGGCTGCCAGAAGAAGCCTCTTGTCCTCCCAGATAGCTGCAAACCGCTTTCTTAGGGCTTCGCGCACACCTCTCAGCAGCTGAAAACAGTATGTGTACCTCTCAGGTTTGTTTTCCAGTCCTTCTAACTTGCGGTCCAGATTGCAGAGCGTTGGTAGCAAATACCCCATGAACATGCCGTTCTCCCGTTGCAGGATATCTAGGGACTGGGCTAGTGGCTCCATAATCTCTGTGTATTCCTGTACCACTTCAATCTCAGCAGCTGTGATCCTGGACAAGGAGCAGCGGTCCATTATGGCATGCATTTTTAGTGGCACAGTTGACAGGAGCTCATGTAGTTGCTTCAACGCATCAAAGGTGGAATTCCACCTGGTCTTATTCGGTACCTTCAGATACACACCACATTGCGCATGGATATACTCAGCAATCTGGGCTGACTGGTTCTGCTTGGACCACAACTTGCTGCACTTTCCCATCAAGGAACGAAACTGTTTCTTGAAAGGACCAAGATGACTACTTTTGGAGAAGTCAGAAAGCATGGCCTCTATGTCTTGTGTTGCCACAAGGTTGAGGGTGTGGCTAGCACATCTCTGGTGTGGTGGTAAAACAAAATCCTCTCCTGAGTCTGCAGCTTCTTCCTCTGCCTCAGGTCCTGTGTCCAGGATCTCACAGATAGGCACAAACTCCACCTCAGCCTCCTCCTCCTCCTGGTTATCACCATCATCATCACTGGTGCCTGCAACTTCCACTGGTTCTTTGGCCATGAAAACTCTGAACACTTTCACAAAGTTGGAGCCATTGTCTGTAGCAGTGCACATAACTTTGTTGTGGATCCTGTACCGCACATGTACATCATGCAGTGCTTTTGAAAGGACATTGTATGTATGGCGCCCCTTCAGACGCTTACAAGCCAAGGCCCCGACCTCACGTTTCAGGGTAGTTGGGTTGATCCAGTGGGCTGTTACCCCAAAGGAACTCTTCTTGCCATTGGTCCAACAATCTGCAGTGGTTGCTATATATGCCACAGCACCCATTCGGTTTGCAAGAGTTTCTCTCATGTGGCATGCTCTCTTCTCAATTCTGTCTCTCAGAGTCTTGGCACATATGATGGTGAGATCTTTGGGGAGTCCAATGCGAACCAGATTAATGAATGATGGTTTGTCCACAGTCTGAAGTGGTAATGTCTCCTCTACAATGAAATCAATGATTCTCCTGTCGAGATTGCTCTGGGTGACAGGCTCCCTGCCAGATCCCCACCTCTCAAGGGTTGTCTGCTGCTGCTTCAGCATTTTGGGAGGAGGGGTGTCATGCATTGGTTCAGGAAGGCCACGTCTCCTTGCCTTTATTGCTTCTTCAATTGCTGTCAGCTTCTCAGGGTGTGCCCTCTGAGGAAGAAGAACAAAGCATGAATCCAAGAAAAATGGAAGACAATGGACACTCTTTGAGGACCAGCATGACAAAGGCTTACCTCAAAATGTTTCTTCACATTGGATGAGGAGGAAACAGCTGATCTCAGATTTTTGATCCTTGGAAGGCAGTAATTGCATCGTACAACAACATTTTCCCCACTCTGGCTTACAAATGTACAAGCTTTCTCAAAGCCAAACCATGGTACTTGCTGTTCTGCAGATGTGGCTGTGGGCAACTGGCACTGCTTCATGCCCTCCTCCTCCTCGTGCACAGGGCCTCCTTTCTGAACCTCACTTTCTAGTTTTGCCCCCTCAGGATCAACAAGCTGTGACTCAAGTGGCCGCACTAACTGACTGCTGCTCTCAGCAGCAAAACCTGAAACAGGCGTCTCTGTAATAAACAAGAGATAATGCTCCTATATGGGTGAACTTCAGCTGTGATGTGCCCCCATCTCTTCCCCATGCTGCAAGATCCCCCAGTCAGAGTGGAAGTAAGCAGATCGATAGCACAATTAAAAGAGATCCTATTTGCATCATTTTTGCTCGCTAAATAACCCTGCCTGGGCCAGTCTAACCTACTATCTCACAGGGTTGTTGTGAGAACAAAATGAGACTAGGGTTCAAATCCCCACATAGCCATGAAGCTCACTGAGTGGCCTTGGGACAGTCACTGCCTCTCAGCCTCATGAAAACCCTATTCATAGGGTCACCATAAGTTGGAATCAACTTGAAGGCGGTACATATATTTCTTATTTTGAATATGATGATTATGATAATAAATATGCAGCATTTCAAATTAATTCTGTATGAGAAGCATTCCATGCCAAGCTTGGAAAACCAAGGATGAGGTATAAAATGTAGACAATGGCGTTCCTTTTAGGGGCGTATTTGCCCTCACCATAATTACAGGGAAGGCTTGTGAACATTCTAGAATCAAGAGTTAGGAGCCACGTGAGATCAATCAACCAATAGATGAAGGCGCGGAGCAGCAGATATAAGGCTGCTCCGTCCTTCCCGTGCTTGCCTTTTTCGCCTTGCGGCAGCTGCATTTGTTCTCCTTACACGTTGCTCCGTTTGCGGTTTGGGCGTTCCTGCTAAGTATTTTCATCGCTAGAGCTTCGTTTGCCAATTGTTTCCTTGTTTAAGCCTCTTCAGTTGCTTTATCTGATCTCCGACAATCAGCTGGGCAGCGGGCTCTGTCCACGCGCCCCGCGGCGCGGGCGACAGGCAGGCTTTATTATTTCCTTGTCGTGCTACCGTTACAGTTATTGCCTTTTCAGTTTCAGTAAGAAGGGTTGGAGTTGGTTGATTCTTTGTTCTTGTTACAGTTTGCGTGCATTTAAGTAATTGTGCCCTATCTATCGTTAACGTTATAATATTGACCCCCCCATACGTTCTTGTTGAGTTCCTTTAGTTTGCTTGGTGATCCTGTGGTTTAGTTGGCAGTTGCCTCATCTTACTTTGAGTAAACTTTTAAATATATTCATAATTATTGCTTAAGTTAATTTCATTATTAAGGTATTGCATTAGTTTTAAATTACATTTCATAGTGGTTTATTGTTCAGTTTATTACAGTGTAATACATTACCCCACCCCCACCTCCCACTTCCCTTTACCTTAAAAATTCCCCCCCATATCATAGTCATATATACATAAATAAAGAATAAGTTAATATATTAGAAATAATAATAATAATAAAAGTCAAATTTATTGTTAGTGTAATTAGCACTTATGTGTGCCATTTACTATTAAATTTGTCAACTTTATAATCTAGTAGAGATTGCATTTTGGTACATTGCATAATTGTGTGGATTGGTTTTTACAAATATGCCACCCAGGAAGGCTCAACAGAAAAAAGGGGTGCGGGTTGTGAAGCAAACGACAAAGCGTCCTCCACCCCAGCAGAACTTGTCTTCTGATGAAGAGGAAGATTTGGAGACCATCCGTGCCTTGGTGGCTAGGGTGGAGGCGCTGGAAAAGGAACGCAAGCAGCCGCTTGATGCTGAAGCTGGCACAAATTCCGCTCCTGCAGGTAAGAAATCTGCAAGGTTGGCTTCCAGAATGCCTACAAATCGTCTTCTTGCTGATTTAGTTTCTAGGATCAGAGTTCTGGAAGCGGCAGCGCACTGTGAGGAGCCAGCTACCCAGACGCCTTCCGCTTGTTTGCCAACTGTTCCTCTCATGCTGTGGATACAGGTGAGCAACTTTTGCACTCACGAGCTCACAATACACATGTACAAGATTCCAATGCCCTTAACAGGGAGGTACAAACGACTGGCTCTCCTTTGTCGGGAGATGCTACGCACCCAGTAGTTTTTATGGGAGATGTTTTGGTCCCCCAGTACCCACAGCTTCCGTGGCCGGCGGCTGCCATGAGTCCTTGGCAGCTGCCTTCGACTACCTCTTCTCCATCACCTGCTTATTTGCCCCTTCCACATGGGGTTTATCTGCAGGCCGATATTTCCCTTCTGTTAGGTGATCATTTATTGTTAGCAACGAAAGAAAAAATATGGAGGGGAGAGTATATCGAACTGTTTACTCTCCTGTTTCGTGAGAATGAGGCTAAGATTAAGGATGGTCAGGAAGTTAAAGAGCGTGAGGCAGCGATAAAACGAAAGATTGATCGTGTATGGCCTAATTGGTTGAACGCCTATACGATTTATATGGGCGTTATGACATAGGCTTATCCGTCTAGGGCTTTGTCCATGATAAAATATCAGGATATTGTGCATAGGGCCTTCTGAGAATTCTCTGGAACCGCTTGGTTGACATATGATACGAATTTCAGGCAAGGAGCAGCATTGGATCCCACCCGTCGTTGGGATATTGAACATGCTGGTCTGTGGCTGAGATCTATGACTTCCGCCAGGCCCACTACAGGAGAGAGAGCCAATAGTGGGCATTTATTGGCACGTGCACAGACTTCCGCCTATGGCTCTGTGAGGCGTCCTTCCCTGGCTCTCCCTGTCAGGTTCTTACCTGCGCGTGGCTACTGCCTGTCACTAGGCACCACCAGGGACTCCACCAGTCCGGACTGTCCTTTTTTATTGTTTCTCTCCCCGCTCTAGCACAGATCTCAACAGATCCCCCTGCTAGGCAACCACCAGTCACGTCCTAATACTAGTATTCCCAGAGACTCTGAATACTGGTATTGTTATTCTCTTCACCGCTCTCTCCTGGCAAACAACTCTCTAAACCCCACCAAGCAACCCACTCAGTTTCACCTCATCCACCACCTAGATTCCACTCTCACTCTTCCTTTTATACGTTCAGCCATTTTAAACACTCAACCAATCATCAAGCATTCTACTGCCCATTCACTCCCCCTCCTCTTTCACTCCACTTACCATGTATCTTCTAAACAACCAACACTTACCATATATACATTAATATAGGAACATCACATTCCCCCCCCCTTAAAACAATGGCAGAGTATTATTCCTGTTGCAGGATTTATACGTCGCGTTAACAAATAAAAGTCTCTATGGGGAAAATGTCTTTCTTTGTTCCTCCGTCTGGTCACGTCACTGCAGTCCCAGCCATTTGCCTGGAAAGTCCATCGGCCAGTACATTGTCCTTGCCTTTTATGAACTGGAAGTCCACCTGATAGTCCTGTAGGGCCCAGGACCACCTCTGCAGCATAGTGTTATGGTTTTTCATAGTCTGCAACCATAACAAGGCCTGATGATGGGTAGTCACTGTGAATCTTCGTCCCCACACGTATGGGCGCAACTTGTTCAGTCCCCACACGACCGCTAGGCACTCCTTCTGGATCGACGAATAGTTTTTCTCCCTCGGCGTCAGCTTGCAACTCAGGTATGCCACTGGATGTCTGGTGCCTTCTCTCTCCTGTAGCAAGACGACTCCCAGCGCCAGGTCCGACGCATCTGTAGCCACGATGAATGGTTTCTCATAGTCTGGTGCTATTAATATGGGTCCTTGACACAAGGCTTGCTTCAGTAGATCAAAAGCCTTCTGACATTCATTCGTCCATACCACACGCTCAGAACACTTCTTCTTTGTTAATTCATGCAAGGGGGTTGCTATTTCCCCAAAATTTCTCACAAACTTCCTATAAAATCCAGCCAAACCCAGAAATGCCCTTACTTGTTTTTTGGTTAAGGGGATCGGCCACGCTTGTATTGCCTCCACCTTGCTCCATAAGGGGGTGATTTTCCCACTCCCCACCTTATGTCCTAAATAGATTACTTCCTTTAGTCCAAACTGGCATTTCTTAGCTTTTATTGTGAGGCCTGCTTTTCTTAAGGCCTCCAATACTGTTGTCAGGTGTTGGACATGCTCAGGCACCGACTTGCTAAAAATGGCCACGTCATCGATATAGGCCACTGCAAAATCTGACATGCCTCGCAACACAGTATTGATTAGCCTCTGAAATGAACTTGGTGAGTTCCTTAGTCCCATGGGTAAGGTCACAAACTCATATAACCCATCTGGTGTACTGAAGGCAGTTTTGGCTCTGGATTGGTCGTCTAGTTCCATTTGCCAAAATCCTTTACAGAGGTCTAATGTAGAGATAATGGTTGCTGCCCCCAATAACTCTAACATTGCGTCTACCCTGGGCATAGGATACGCATCTGGGACAGTAATTTTATTGATTAGCCGATAATTAATGCAAAACCTTGTCGTTCCATCTTTTTTCGGAACCAGGACAATACTTGAGGCCCAGGGACTGATGGATTCCCTGATCACTCCTAATTCCAGCATATCTTCCACCTCCCTTTTGATCTCATTCAAAACTTTCCCATTCACACGGTACGGAACGGATCTGATTGGGGCATGATCTCCAGTATCAATGGAATGTATAACTATACTGGTTTGGCCAGGTTTGTTGCTAAAGAGATTCCTATAGGTTTTCAAAACTCTCAGAATCTCTTCTTTTACTTCCTCCTTCACCTCCTCTGACCATTCCACTTGATCTACCCCTCCTTTGTCTTTGCTTTCCTGTACCAAATCTGGAAGTTCAGACCCACTTCCCTCAGGGAATAAGGTAACTTGCAACACCTTTGCATCCCTGGTATGGTAAGGCTTTAACATATTTACATGAACCACTTTGCTTTTGTTTAATTGGTCTGTGGTGATTACATACGTCACTGTGTCAAGCCTTTCTCTGATGGTATATGGTCCTTCCCAGATAGCCTGTAATTTGTCATGTTTCCTGGGTATGAACGCCATAACCATATCTCCCACATCATACACACGTTCCCTGGCTGTTCTGTCATACCAGTAACGTTGCTTCTCCTGTGCTTGACTCAAATTCTTTTTCACCATCTCCATCATTTGTTTCACTGGTTCACATTCACCCTTTCTCTCAGCAGGCATCCACAGTCTATATAAAATCCCATTCTCACACACAACTTGATTCCTCAGTTTGTCAGTGAAAGGAATCTGTCGGGTCAGAGCTTGTTCCTTTATCTGCTTCAAACTTATATCTTTATGCAGCTCTTCCCTGAATTGCTCTGCTTCTTTCTTATCAGAGACCACTTGATACAGTTTGTCTCCTTCAGCAGGCCTGCTAGTGGTTGCTATGGTGACCTGAGGCTGGTTAACAGACTCCACCCTGTTTGTTTCAGCCCCCCTTAATATGGCTTCTTTTTCTCTGCCAATTTGCTGTCTGGTCACTACATAGATCTTTCCTTGGGCTCCCATTACATCCCTTCCCAGTATTACTGGTTCTTGTTGCTGGGTATTAATGCCTACTTTATATCGGCCCTCTCAGCCTCTCCAAGTCATTTCCACCAGGGCCACAGGCAAACTTTCTGGTTGACCCCTCACTCCTTGGATAGTCACAGTTTCCTGAGGTAATATTACCTCAGATTTTATTAAATCTGGCCTCAGTAATGTCTGAGCGGCACCAGTATCAAGCAATGCCCAATAATTTGCCCCTTGTACACTCACTTCCTCTCTCAGACTTGAATTAAGGTCTGTTACTTCTGTCCAGTTTATCTGGCAGAACTGAACCTTTTTCGCTGTTTCTAAAGCCTTGGGCTCTGTTTTCACTGCCCTTGTCTGAGCAGGATTACTAATGGGGTTGGCAACCTCACACTGAAAACGTAGGTGCCCCGGTCTACCACATTTGTAGCATAATTTCTCCTCACTTTTAGGGTACACAGATCCACTCTGGGGTGTCCTGTGCCCTTCAGATTTTACTGGAGGACTCACTCGCTGTGGTACCACATCCCTTCTGCCAGCATTATATGGTCTGGGTTTAAAATCTCTTGATGTTTTCCCCACCCAGCCAGTTCTGTTGGAGGCGAAGTGATCCGCCATCTCTGCGGCCTCCTGCACAGATGTAGGGGAACGGTCTTTGACCAGGAGCCTTATTTCTGGTGGTAACTGATGGTATAATTGATCCCATATCATGAGGTTTTTCACCTCCTCCACAGACTGAGCTTTTGCACTTGTCAGCCATTTCCCAAATATGTCCATCAGTTTTGCCCCCAGCTCCACGAAAGACCTCCCTGTCTGTATCTGGCAGTTTCTGAAAAGCTTTCTAAAATAATCAGGCCCCAGTCTGAATCTTTTAAACACTGCTTCTTTGAATTCAGCATAGGTGACAGGCCTGTCTGAGGGGAAATATTGGTATACCTCAGCCAATTCCCCTTTAATCAGGTTTGATAAATACTGCATGTATTTATCTTCAGGTAGCCCCCACAACTGAGCTGCTTTTTCAAAGGTGCTGAGGTAAATTTGAGGATCTTGACCAGGCTCATAGACAGCAAAGTCCTTTGGAGTAATTTTTATTTTTGCTCCATCTCTGTCTTTCCTTGTCTCCTCAGAGTGAAATTTCTCTCTATCAAATTTTAACTTTTCTACTTGTAATTCAGCATCCAATGCTCGTTGCTTCTCCCTCTCCTCAAACCCCAATCTCATTCTCTCAATTTCCAACTCCCTCTGTTTTTCCTTCTCTGCACCTTCCATCCTCAATCTCTCAGCTTCCAACTCCCGCTGTTTATCTTTTTCCTCAGCCTCAAAGACCCGCTGCTTTTCTTTCTCATCAGCCTCCCTCCTCAATCTCTCAGCTTCCAACTCCCTCTGCTTGTCTTTTTCCTCAGCCTCCCATCTTAACCTCTCTCTCAAGTACTCTATATAAGCGGGATTGCTTAAATATCCTTCTGGAGTCTCTTCCCTGACAGATTGTTTTTGCTGGGCAGTTGCAAATCCTATAAGTGCTACCCTCAATTCATCTACCCCTTTACCCTCGTGAGGTAAATTGAATGTTATGCACTTCTCCACCAGCTCCTCTCTTTTCATTTTTATATATTCAGCCATGGTCACTCACTCTTTGCCACACACTCTTTGCCAGTCACTCTCACAAGTAATCTTGTTTTGTTATTTCTGTTTGCCACACCACTGGTAGGGATTCTCTAGTATTCGTATCTCACTGCTACAGCCAACACCTGTGATGTATTCTCCTGTGTTCGTATCTGGATTCTCTGTTGTTCGTATCCCACCGCTACTGCCACCACATGTGAGGCGTCCTTCCCTGGCTCTCCCTGTCAGGTTCCTACCTGCGCGTGGCTACTGCCTGTCACTAGGCACCACCAGGGACTCCACCAGTCCGGACTGTCCTTTTTTATTGTTTCTCTCCCCGCTCTAGCACAGATCTCAACAGATCCCCCTGCTAGGCAACCACCAGTCACGTCCTAATACTAGTATTCCCAGAGACTCTGAATACTGGTATTGTTATTCTCTTCACCGCTCTCTCCTGGCAAACAACTCTCTAAACCCCACCAAGCAACCCACTCAGTTTCACCTCATCCACCACCTAGATTCCACTCTCACTCTTCCTTTTATACGTTCAGCCATTTTAAACACTCAGCCAATCATCTAGCATTCTACTGCCCATTCACTCCCCCTCCTCTTTCACTCCACTTACCATGTATCTTCTAAACAACCAACACTTACCATATATACATTAATATAGGAACATCACAGGCTCCAGCCAAGGCGGGCATTGGGTTCAATCCCAGCAAGTCTGCTGGACATTTAATAGCAATGGACGATGCTCTAGGCGTCCCTGTAGATTCAGACATGTCTGTGCATTGTGTGGAGGAAACCACTCTAGTTCCTCTTGCCAGAGGGCACGTACTGCTCGACAAGGTACAGGGGAGCATCAACAGCCAAAACGTGGGTCTGGCAATAGCGGCAGTACGTCGCAAGGCCGGTAGCCCGATCAAGCTGGCTCCTTTAGCAAAGCTGTTAGAGCTCTATTCCAATAAGCAGGCTGCTACTTTTCTACTTCAGGGTTTTATGGATGGTTTTTGTATCCCTTTTGAGGGCCCTAGGATTGCTACATCATTAGTCCATCAGCCCACTCTCAGTAATTTAGCGTCTGTAGTGCTGGCCAAGCTTAATAAGGAGATACTTGCCGATTGTATATCAGGCCCCTTCAGTTTTCCTCCTTTGGAAAATTTGAGGATTTCCCCTTTAGGTATTATCCCTAAGAAGCAGGCTGGGGAATCTCGCCTTATTCATAATTTGTCTTTCCCGAAGGGAGCCTCAGTCAAGGCTGGAAAGGGTGCTTTACTGGCAAAATGTGATATAAAATCCGCTTTTTGCCTTTTGCCAGTACACCCTGCAGATGTGATTTGCTTGGTCTTAAAGTTCAGGACCAGTTTTATGTAGACAGAGCTATGCCAATGGGTTGTTCGGTGTCTTGTGCTGCTTTTGAAGCATTTAGCACATTTCTTGAATGGGCATTGAGGAGGAAAGCATTATCCTCCTTTGCTCATTATCTTGATGATTTTTTTAATTATTTGTGGGGCCTGCTGGGTCTTCTCATTGCTTACATCTCATGCAAGCCTTTGATAATTTAACTGAGGAATTGGGAGTCCCGCTAGCACCTGAAAAGTCAGAGGGCCCTACTACTTCCCTTATTTTCTTAGGGATCCGGTTAGATACTGTAGCTCAGTCTTCCCGTTTGCCGCTAGAGAAGTTGGTGGTACTGCGTCAACTGCTTCATTCAGTCATAGGGCTGAAGAAGATACCATTGGCCCAGTTACAGGAACTTGTGGGCCATCTAGTTTTTGCTTCCAAAATTATTTCACCAGGTCGTGCGTTCCTCAGGCCTTTATGTGACGCCATGAAGGGAGCTCGCTCTCGCTTCCATTTCATAAGGATGACGTCAGGGATGAGGGAGGATTTGCATATGTGGCTGGAATTCCTGACGGATTTCAATGGCCTTTCCTTTTGGCGGGAGGAATTGCTCTTAGAAGCCGAATTACAGGTGCATTACGATGCTGCCGGAAGCATTGGCTTCGGAGTAATATTTAGATCCCAGTGGTGCGCTGAGCGATGGCCTGAAAGTTGGCAGGCTACTGGAATTACTTCAAATTGACATTTATGGATTTTTTTCCAATAGTGGTAGCGGTTCATATCTGGCCACTGGCATTTCAAAATCGCACAGTGCGTTTCTGGTGTGATAATTTTGCCACAGTTAGCGTTATTAATGCCCAAACTTCTAAGTCTCCTCGTGTGATGCGCTTGGTGCATGCTTTTGTATTGCAATGCTTGCGATTTAATGTTTTATTCCTGGCCAGACATGTTCCAGGTTTGCAGAATACAGTTGCTGATGCACTTTCCCGATTACATATGGCGCGCTTTCGGGAGCTTGCACCTGGCGCGGCTCCGGATCCAGTACCAATCCCTCCTTTCCTGTGGAACCTTGGCAACTAGAAGTTGGGGTTGCTATCGCAGCTGCTCTTGCTCCCAGTACTCAAAATGCGTATAAGCGATCTTTTGCGAAGTTCCAGGCTTTCCTCATCGGTTTGAAGCTGCCATTTGACTGGCCTATTCCTGTGGCTCCTTTATTGCAGTTTATGATATATTTAAAAGGGCACAATAATTCTGTTTCCACTATCGCCGGCCACCTCTCGGTGCTAGCCTTTAACTCCAAGGCAAGGGGGCTGCCGGATCATTCTGTAGATTTTAGGGTCAGAAAGGTCCTTGTGGGTTGGTCGCGTTCCGCTCCCAGGTCCACTGGCTGGAGGAGGCCAATCACGCCCGATGTCCTCCTCCAGATCCTGGCACTATTTAATTCTTTATGCTCATCTCAGTATGAGTCGCACCTGTTCGCCGCAGTAACTCTGACGATGTTTTATGGTGCTTTTCGCCCTAGTGAAATACTTGCCCCTTCTAAGCGTGATGTGACTAATCGAGCCTTATGCTTTGGCGATTGCACATTAGGTGCGGTTATAGTGAGGTTCTCCCTGCGTGTCTCTAAGACCGATCAAAAGGGCCATGGCAATATTGTGGTTACAACAATGCCAGGTCCCAGTATTGTGCCCTGTGTCTGCAATGCGGAAAAAGGGCCGTGGCAGTATTGTGGTTACAACGATGCCAGGTCCCAGTATTGTGCCCTGTGTCTGCAATGCGGCAAAAGGGCCGTGGCAGTATTGTGGTTACAGCGATGCCAGGTCCCAGTATTGTGCCCTGTGTCTGCAATGCGGCAATTCTTATCCATTCGGCCAGCGGGCCAGCGTTATTTGTTTCTACATGCAGATGGAACTGCCCTGACTCAGTTTCAATTTTGGGCCGTTGTTCGGCGGGCCTTGTTGGCCAGTGGTTGCGCTGTTGAAGTCTTTTTTTTTTTTTTACAATAATTTTTATTCAAATTTTCATAAAACATAGAAAACAAAATCATAAAACATTCAAAGACAAAAAACAAAACAAAACAAAAATGATTAAACAATAAAATAAAATAAAATAAAATGTTGACTTCCCATTTGTCACATATCAAATCAGTTATAGGTCTACAATATATAACAATCCTGTCTCTTAAATCATATTATAAAATCACTTTCCTCCAGTAGTTATCTTAATTAATCATCAAATCTCATAAACATTACTTTATTCTTTCCACAAAAAGTCAAAAGAGGTTTCAATTCTTTAAGAAATATATCTATCAATTTTTCTCCAAATAAACATGTCAATTAATCCATCTCGTTAATAATTATAATAATCTTATTGTCATAACCATAGTCCAAATAAACATTTCGATTAATCCATCTCATCAGAATCTGTTAGGTCCAATAATTTCAATAGCCATTATTCCATTATCCCTATTAGTTCCATCTTCCATCTTCAATAGTCCTGTTAAGTCCAGTAATTTCAGTGTCCAATCTTCCATTATCAGTATTCCATAATAATCTTGCTGTTGTAGCCATAGTCATATAATAAGAGTCTGATGGGAATTTCCTCTATCCCAAATATTTTCTTGCCATCCATTCTGAATAAGTTGCTGAAATACTGTTGTAAAGTCATATCTGTGTTCTTCTTTTTTACAAAATGCACTGGCTCATCTCTTAAGAGTTTTTCCATTGTCACATGGCTGCAGTTAATTCCATAGATTTTCTCTATATCAAGCTCCATCACATCATTCCAGTCCAGAAGATTATCCAAGCCATTGATAACTTTATCTCTAATATCTTCATTAATTTCTTCAGAGATAACGTTAAATTCCAAACAGTAGATTTTATTTCTAAAATCCATAAACTCCAGATCTTTTTCCAATTCCACATTTGTTCCAATCTCCAGGGCTTGTATCTTCCCTTTATTTTTTCTTTTCTCATCTCTGATCTCATTCTCCTCTCTCACAGGGTCCCCTATTTCTTTAAGCTCCTGCGTCATTTTGCTCAGTTCAATTTTCAGCTCCTTACTACCCTGTCGCAGGGTTTGTTTCGTTATCTCAATCTCATCCATTATTTTCTGAAACATAATTACTTCCAGATTCTCAGCCACTTTCTTGATTGCCATTTTTAAAACCACGAAAACAAAGCAAAACAAAAATAAAGAAGAACCACTTCTTATTTCAGCAACAATTGGGTTAATATTCCAGGCTTGATGACATCACAGTATAAACAGAGCAACCTGCCTTATCTCTCTTGTGCAAGAATGCAAAACAAATTTAGTTCCCAGCATCAAAACAGTTAGTGGCGTCGTGAAGAAGCAGATTCGTCAAAATAAAATAGACCAAAAAGAGAATAGTCCCAGACAATATAATATTCCTCGGAATAGAAATCAGGAATAGAAATCCCTCTTCTGTTTATTATCTTTAGAATGCACTTCCAGGACAGCTTTTTGCGACAGAAACAGAGATAAGCTGTTAATTTCGTGAATAACAGAGAAGAGCTATATCTCACCCAGAAGTTGTCCAAAGCCGATCAATCTGACAAATCTCCTTTTGCTGCAACAATTTAAACCAAGTAAAAAAAATAATAGAAAGAAGGGTGCTTGCCTGTTAGTCCGTTCTCTCTTTGAAGAAAAGATAAACGTATCGCTTAAGCAGATAGAGCTTGTTAGAAAGTCCGTCCGGCATTGTTGGCTGGACCTTATCTCATAAATTAATGAAATCCAGTCCTCCCAACAAAAACAGGCTTTGAGGTTGATCTCTACGTTTCTCCCTGCCCGGGAGAAATTTCATCAGTCAAAAAAAAAAATGTTCTGACTGATTTATATCTGAATAAGCTTCTTTTGAGGCGGGAGCCCGTCCCAAAAGCAGGCACAAGCGAAGTCACCCGTCCCGGAAGTCCAGTTGCGCTGTTGGAGTCTATGGGCTGCATTCATTCCGGATTGGTGCGGCTATGGCCGCGGCCCTCATGGGCACGAGTATAAGCGATATACAGGCAATTGGCAGGTGGCGTTCCGATGCATTCAAGTCTTACGTCATGTTTTAACAGAGGAATTTGTTTTTGTTTCCCATAGGTTTGACAAACATCCCAATTCCTGTGAGGATCGTCTTGTGTGGCCACTCAATTTTGTTTTCGGCTCACCGGAGGGCATCCTTCTCTGTTCCGGGCACACAGCTGCAGCTGTCGGCCTCAGCTACGGTTCAGTGGGATGAATGGAGGGGCATGTTATGGGATGCGTTGTTGCCTGCCATGTGCCGAATCATGTCCTCTGCTAATAGGCCACACATCGTGTTGATTCATTTGGGAGAAAATGATTTGGTGCAGCGTCCTGCGTTGGATTTGCTGCTGAAAGTTACGCGTGATCTCACATGGCTTATCCGCGTATATCCCAATCTTATAATTATATGGCCCGAAATGCTTGTTAGAAGGATCTGGTGGGGTGCATTGCACCCCAATAAGATAGATAGATCTAGGAAATGGGTTAATAGGAAGGTAAGGGAGCTAGTTTTGTCCTTGGGTGGGGCAGTTATTCCTCATGAAAGGATTAAGTTCCATGCCCCACATCTGTTTCGTGATGACGGTGTTCATCTTTCTGAGCAAGGGTGTGAGATTTTTTTGGAGGATCTTATGGGGGGATTAAGGGGTTTGTTATCTTCATTGGGTGGAGGGGACCAAGCTTAAGCTGATCCCCTCTTGTGGCATAGAATTCGGGCAGGTGAGGTATATGGGGGTTAAAATTAGGCGGTTAAGGCATCCTGAAAAAGGGACACTCCACAGGGAACCATCAGGGCTTGGTGTCTGGTGGCGATCTGGGTTGTGTCCTTGTGGGACCTGCTTGCGCATCAGGGTGAACGCCTGTATGGCGGGGCCATGGTGTGGAGGTGGGAACCACGCAGCTGGCTCCAAGAGCAAGGAGGGAGGAATTCACACACGTCCTTGACTCTTGGGTTACGTAATGACATGAATAGATGCCTTTAGAAGGTGAGGGTGTAATCCCTCGTTGTTAGGTTTAGCCTCACCTGCCCGAAGAGTTGGATATTTGAATAACTGGCTGTATTGCATTTGATTTACGATGTTATATTTTAATAAATATAACATTATACCAGTCTGGTGTCACGAGTCTTCCTTGTGTGGGGGCAATGGCGTTCCTTTTAAGGGGCGTATTTGCCCTCACCATAATTACAGGGAAGGCTTGTGAACATTCTAGAATCAAGAGTTAGGAGCCACGTGAGATCAATCAACCAATAGATGAAGGCGCGGAGCAGCAGACATAAGGCTGCTCCGTCCTTCCCGCGCTTGCCTTTTTCGCCTTGCGGCACCCACCCTCCCTCCCTTTTCAGCATGGGCTTTGCTGGTCGCCTGAATGGGGCCGAGTAGGAATTTTTTGGGGGGGATCCTGATTTCAGAATCCCTTTCATTTTGCCTACTCCATACTGCTCAGGTTTAATTCAATTGGCTTTTCAGTTGGGTTGGGATGCGTCTGCTTTGGCTGGCATAGAATTCGGGCAGGTGAGGTATATGGGGGTTAAAATTAGGCGGTTAAGGCATCCTGAAAAAGGGGCACTCCACAGGGAACCATCAGGGCTTGGTGTCTGGTGGCGATCTGGGTTGTGTCCTTGTGGGACCTGCTTGCGCATCAGGGTGAATGCCTGTACGGCGGGGCCATGGTGTGGAGGTGGGAACCACACAGCTGGCTCCAAGAGCAAGGAGGGAGGAATTCACACATGTCCTTGACTCTTGGGTTATGTAATGACGTGAATGGATGCCTTTAGAAGGTGAGGGTGTAATCCCTCGTTGTTAGGTTTAGCCTCACCTGCCCGAAGAGTTGGATATTGAATAATTGGCTGTATTGCATTTGATTTACGATGTTATATTTTAATAAATATAACATTATACCAGTCTGGTGTCACGAGTCTTCCTTGTGTGGGGGCAAAAATACTTTTGACAAAATGCTGTTTATCTTTTATCTTTTATATATATGAGCCTGGGTAGGGAACATTTAATCTAGCCTACTTGCTTTCAGCAAGAAGGGTTAAGTGCCTTCAGGCTAGGGCAGTCACCAGAAGGCCACAGAAGAGACAAAGGAGCCTAGTGTTGTGGAGATGTTAGATGGGAGCTTTGGGGAGTAAAGATGGAGGCTCCTGAAGGCTGCAATTCTAAACACACTTACTAAGGGATTAAGCCCCATAGAACTCAACAGGACTGACTTCTAAGTAGATATAGTTTGGACTGTGCTGTTGGTAAACCTTGACTAGGGTTCTTCTGCAAAGACATCCATATCCAAGCAGGGTTGGCAACCCCCTGCCTGGAATACCCTGCCCTTATCTTTTAATGTGGCTGCTCCAAATGTTTTTACAGATTTGACCCTTTACTTCAGAAAGAGGTCTGAAAAATGAGTAAGAGTAAGAAGTATCTTTTAAAATTGTTCTTTTCAATTCACTCTTGAATGAACATCATACCTAGGGCAGATCCACACCATTCCTTTAAAGCACATTCAACACCCATTTGAAGTACATGAATCCCACCACAGAATCATGGGAACTGCAGTTTGTTAAGAGTGGTGAGAACTATAACATTGTCTTCCAACTCCAAAACAGCACTTGCTTGCAGCTGGGAAGGGGCCTATAAAGGAACATTGCCCGAGGAGAGTGTAAGTTAAGAGTTTTTATTTAATTACACTCTGTCTTGGATGAGATTATAAAACGCCACTGGGCGGCCTTGAAGATGAGATTGCAGCCGGGGAGTGGCGTACTATCTGTTGGTCGTCTACAGCAGCTTAGAGCAGCTCAGAGCCGGGGTTGCTATTGAGAGCAACCGAAAACAACTCAGAAAGGAACATCATAGGAGTTAACCCACACTATAACTAAATCACTGTGGAACTAAGAAGAAAAAGACAAAAAGATATTTTAAGTTTATCATCTACTTTGACTGTTGAGCTGGTTCCACCCTGTTGGGTGAATACTGCTGATGAATGTTTGTGAGAGGCCTCTGTAGGCCATGCTTTGTTATCTATGATTCAGCAGTCTTGAGTGGAGGAGGACGCTGATTGAATATAGCCCAACAGGAGAGCTGATAGGCTGGTTAGGCTCTGGGCGCGGCTCTGGGTGGCTGGCGTGGAGTGGCGGCGGCGAGAGAGCGCCGCACGGAGCGGCTGAGTGTGGGGTCCTGCCGGAGACATCCTGGCCTGGCGGTGGTGAGAGCATCGCTGGAGGAGACATCCTGGCCCGGCGGTGGTGAGAGCACCGCTGGACGAAACATCCTGGCCTGGTGGTGGTGAGAGCACCGCTGGAGGAGGCATCCTGGCCTGGCGGTGGTGAGAGCATCGCTGGAGGAGACCAGGCTGTCATTACGGCCCGGCTGGCGGCAACGGCGGCGGCAGGAGAATGTTGTGAAGGACAGTGTGATGTTCCTATATTAATGTATATATGGTAAGTGGAGTGAAAGAGGGGGAGTGAATGGGCAGTAGAATGCGAGATGATTGGCTGAGTGTTTAAAATGGCTGAACGTATAAAAGGAAGAGTGAGAGTGGAATCTGGGGGGGAGAAGAGAACTGAGTGGGTTGCTTGGTGGGGTTTAGAGAGTTGTTTGCCAGGAGGGAGGTGGAGTTCGGATTAGTATTGAGTAAAACCATATGCTTATGTGCCTTAAGAAGAAATCTTGTTAATCTTGTTAGCTTTGTTATCTGTAATAAATACTTAATTTGGTTTACCAAAGGCCTGATCCTTGGCTGGGGTTTCACAGACCAGAAGGGAGGGTAAGGTAATGACCAAGGCTGAAGGGGAACTGTAACAAATGGTGGCAGCGGTGAAGAGAATAACAATACCAGTACTCAGAGTCTCTGGGAATACTAGTATTGGGACGTTACTGGTGGTTGCCTAGCAGGGGGATCTGTTGAGATCTGTGCTAGAGCAGGGAGAGAAACCGTAAGAGAGAGCGGTCCGGACTGGTGGAGTCCCTGGTGGTGCCTAGTGACAGGCAGTAACCACGAGCAGGTAGGAACCTGACAGGGAGAGCCAGGGAAGGGCGTCACATGTGGTGGCAGTAGCGGTGGGATACGAACAACAGAGAATCCAGATACGAACCAAAGAGAGTCCCAAAGACACGTGGTGACAAAGGAGACTACGTCACAGGTGTTGGCTGTAGCAGTGAGATACGAATACTAGACAATCCCTAATAGTTGTGTGGCAAACAGAAATAACAAAACAAGATTACTTGTGAGAGTGACTGGCAAAGAGTGTGTGGCAAAGAGTGAGTGAACTCAAACACCATGGCTGAATACATAAAAATGAAAAGAGAGGAGCTGGTGGAGAAGTGCATAACATTCAATTTACCTCACGAGGGTAAAGGGGTAGATGAATTGAGGGTAGCACTTATAGGATTTGCTACTGCCCAGCAAAAACAACCGGTCAGGGAAGAGACCCCAGAAGGATATTTAAGCAATCCCGCTTATATAGAGTACTTGAGAGAGAAGTTGAAGATGGAAACTGAGAGATTGATGATGGAAGGTGCAGAGAAGGAAAAACAGAGAGAGTTGGAAGCTGAGAGATTGAGGATGGAGGCTGAGGAAAAAGACAAACAGAGAGAGTTGGAAGCTGAGAGATTGAGGATGGAGGCTGAGGAAAAAGACAAACAGAGGGAGTTGGAAACTGAGAGATTGAGGATGGAAACTGAGAGAATGAGAGTGGATGCGGAGATACAAGGGGAAAGATTAAAATTGGAAAGAGAGAAGTTTCATTCTGATGAAACAAGAAAGGACAGAGATGGAGCAAAAATAAAAATTACTCCAAAGGACTTTGCTGTCTATGAGCCTGGTCAAGATCCTCAAATTTACCTCAGCACCCTTTGAAAAAGCAGCTCAGTTGTGGGGGCTACCTGAAGATAAATACATGCAGTATTTATCAAACCTGATTAAAGGGGAATTGGCAGAGGTATACCAATATTTCCTCTCAGACAGGCCCGTCACCTATGCTGAATTCAAAGAAGCAGTGTTTAAAAGATTCAGACTGGGGCCTGATTATTTTAAAAAGCTTTTCAGAAACTGCCAGATACAGACAGGGAGGTCTTTCGTGGAGCTGGGGGCAAAACTGATGGACATATTTGGGAAATGGCTGACAAGTGCAAAAGCTCAGTCTGTGGAGGAGGTGAAAAACCTCATGATATCGGATCAATTATACCATCAGTTACCACCAGAAATAAGGCTCCTGGTCAAAGACCGTTCCCCTACATCGGTGCAGGAGGCCGCAGAGATGGCGGATCACTTCGCCTCAAACAGAACTGGCTGGGTGGGGAAAACATCAAGAGATTTTAAACCCAGACCATATAATGCTGGCAGAAGGGATGTGGTACCACAGAGAGTGAGTCCTCCAGTAAAATCTGAAGGGCACAGGACACCCCAGAGTGGATCTGTGTACCCTAAAAGGGAGGAGAAATTATGCTACAAATGTGGTAGACCGGGGCACCTACGTTTTCAATGTGAGGTTGCCAACCCCATTAGTAATCCTGCTCAGACAAGGACAGTGAAAACAGAGCCCAAGGCTTTAGAAACAGCGAAAAAGGTTCAGTTCTACCAGATAAACTGGACAGAAGTAACAGACCCTGATTCAAGTCTGAGAGAGGAAGTGAGTGTACAAGGGGCAAATTATTGGGCATTGCTTGATACTGGTGCCGCTCAGACATTACTGAGGCCAGATTTAATAAAATCTGAGGTAATATTACCTCAGGAAACTGTGACTATCCAAGGAGTGAGGGGTCAACCAGAAAGTTTGCCTGTGGCCCTGGTGGATATGACTTGGAGAGGCCGAGAGGGCCGATATAAAGTAGGCATTAATGCCCAGCAACAAGAACCAGTAATACTGGGAAGGGATGTAATGGGCGCCCAAGGAAAGATCTATGTAGTGACCAGACAGCAAATTGGCAGAGAAAAAGAAGCCATATTAAGGGGGGCTGAAACAAACAGGGTGGAGTCTGTTAACCAGCCTCAGGTCACCATAGCAACCACTAGCAGGCCTGCTGAAGGAGACAAACTGTATCAAGTGGTCTCTGATAATGATGAGGCAGATCAATTCAGGGAAGAGCTGCAAAAAATATAAGTTTGAAGCAGATAAAGGAACAAGCTCTGACCCAACAGATTCCTTTCACTGACAAACTGAGGAATCAAGTTCTGTGTGAGAATGGGATTTTATATAGACTGTGGATGCCTGCTGAGAGAAAGGATGAATGTGAACCAGTGAAGCAATTAATAGTACCTAGCAAATACAGAACCAGATTGCTAGAGGTAGCCCACGATGTCCCATGTCCAGGACATCTGGGAATAAAAAAGACCAAGAGGAGATTGGCTGCACACTATTATTGGCCAAACATCTCCAAAGATGTAAAACAACATTGTCTATCTTGTGGAATATGCCAAAAGGTGGGAAAAAGTGGAGTAAAGACTAAGGCACCCTTAAAGCCCCTTCCTAAAATTGGACAACCCTTTTATAGAGTGGGAATAGATTTGGTGGGCCCTTTTTCCAAACCCACAAGGCATGGCAAGAAATATCTAGTGGTGGTGGTGGATTTTGCCACCAGGTACCCAGACGCAGAAGCACTAAGATCCGTGGAAGCCCCTGTAGTGGCAGAGGCTTTATTAAAAATCTTTATGAGGCTGGGTTTCCCTCATGAAGTGCTGACGGATCAAGGCAGTGTATTCATGGGAGAAGTGATGCAATGTATGTGGAAATGTTGTGGTCTAAAACATCTAAAGACCACTACTTACCATCCCGCCACTAATGGGTTAACAGAGAGATTCAATGGCGTTTCGAAGGGCATGATCAGAAGCTATGTTCAAGATCACCCACAAGACTGGGATGAACGGTTGGGATGCTTCTTATTTGCATACAGAGAAGTCCCTCAGGAGTCAACAGGCTTCTCACCCTTTGAACTCATGTTCACTAGCAAAGTGAGGGGACCTTTGGAACTATTAAAAAATTCATGGGAAGGAACCCTGGGAGAGTACAAAACATCTGTAGTAGATTTTGTATTGGAATTCCGCAATAAATTAACATCAATGATGGAGGTGGTGGAAAATAATTTGAGTCAAGCACAGCAGAAGTAACGTTACTGGTATGACAGAACAGCCAGGGAACGTGTGTATGATGTGGGAGATATGGTTATGGCGTTCATACCCAGGAAACATGACAAATTACAGGCTAACTGGGAAGGACCATATACCATCAGAGAAAGGCTTGACACAGTGACCTATGTAATTACCACAGACCAATTAAACAAAAGCAAAGTGGTTCATGTAAATATGTTGAAGCCTTACCATACCAGGGATGCAGAGGTGTTGCAAGTTACCATATTCCCTGAGGGAAATGGGCCTGAACTTCCAGATTTGGTACAGGAAAGCAAAGACAAAGGAGGGGTAGATCAAGTGGAATGGTCAGAGGAGGTGAAGGAGGAAGTAAAAGAGGAGATTCTGAGAGTTTTGAAAACCTATAGGAATCTCTTTAGCAACAAACCTGGCCGAACCAGTATAGTTATACATTCCATTGATACTGGAGATCATGCCCCAATCAGAACTGTTCCGTACCGTGTGAATGGGAAAGTTCTGAATGAGATCAAAAAGGAGGTGGAAGATATGCTGGAATTAGGAGGGATCAGGGAATCCATCAGTCCCTGGGCCTCAAGTATTGTCCTGGTTCCGAAAAAAGATGGAACGACAAGGTTTTGCATTGATTATCGGCTAATCAATAAAATCACGGTCCCAGATGCGTATCCTATGCCTAGGGTAGACGCAATGTTAGAGTTATTGGGGGCAGCAACCATTATATCTACACTAGATCTCTGTAAAGGATTTTGGCAAATGGAACTAGACGACCAATCCAGAGCCAAAACTGCCTTCAGTACACCAGATGGGTTATATGAGTTTGTGACCTTACCCATGGGACTAAGGAACTCACCAAGTTCATTTCAGAGGCTAATCAATACTGTGTTGCGAGGCATGTCAGATTTTGCAGTGGCCTATATCGATGACGTGGCCAATTTTAGCAAGTCGGTGCCTGAGCATGTCCAACACCTGACAACAGTATTGGAGGCCTTAAGAAAAGCAGGCCTCACAATAAAAGCTAAGAAATGCCAGTTTGGACTAAAGGAAGTAATCTATTTAGGACATAAGGTGGGGAGTGGGAAAATCACCCCCTTATGGAGCAAGGTGGAGGCAATACAAGCGTGGCCGATCCCCTTAACCAAAAAACAAGTAAGGGCATTTCTGGGTGTGGCTGGATTTTATAGGACGTTTGTGAGAAATTTTGGGGAAATAGCAACCCCCTTGCATGAATTAACAAAGAAGAAGTGTTCTGAGCGTGTGGTATGGACGGATGAATGTCAGAAGGCTTTTGATCTACTGAAGCAAGCCTTGTGCCAAGGACCCATATTAATAGCACCAGACTATGAGAAACCATTCATCGTGGCTACAGATGCGTCGGACCTGGCGCTGGGAGTCGTCTTGCTACAGGAGAGAGAAGGCACCAGACATCCAGTGGCATACCTGAGTCGCAAGCTGACGCCGAGGGAGAAAAACTATTCGTCGATCCAGAAGGAGTGCCTAGCGGTCGTGTGGGGACTGAACAAGTTGCGCCCATACGTGTGGGGACGAAGATTCACAGTGACTACGGATCATCGGGCCTTGTTATGGTTGCAGACTATGAAAAACCATAACACTATGCTGCAGAGGTGGTCCTGGGCCCTACAGGACTATCAGGTGGACTTCCAGTTCATAAAAGGCAAGGACAATGTACTGGCCGATGGACTTTCCAGGCAAATGGCTGGGACTGCAGTGACGTGACCAGACAGAGGAACAAAGAAAGACATTTTCCCCATAGAGACTTTTATTTGTTAACGTGACGTATAAATCCTGGAACAGGAATAATACTCTGCTGTTGTTTAAGGGGGGGGAAATGTGATGTTCCTATATTAATGTATATATGGTAAGTGGAGTGAAAGAGGGGGAGTGAATGGGCAGTAGAATGCGAGATGATTGGCTGAGTGTTTAAAATGGCTGAACGTATAAAAGGAAGAGTGAGAGTGGAATCTGGGGGGGAGAAGAGAACTGAGTGGGTTGCTTGGTGGGGTTTAGAGAGTTGTTTGCCAGGAGGGAGGTGGAGTTCGGATTAGTATTGAGTAAAACCATATGCTTATGTGCCTTAAGAAGAAATCTTGTTAATCTTGTTAGCTTTGTTATCTGTAATAAATACTTAATTTGGTTTACCAAAGGCCTGATCCTTGGCTGGGGTTTCACAGACCAGAAGGGAGGGTAAGGTAATGACCAAGGCTGAAGGGGAACTGTAACAAATGGTGGCAGCGGTGAAGAGAATAACAATACCAGTATTCAGAGTCTCTGGGAATACTAGTATTGGGATGTTACTGGTGGTTGCCTAGCAGGGGGATCTGTTGAGATCTGTGCTAGAGCGGGGAGAGAAACCATAAGAGAGAGCGGTCCGGACTGGTGGAGTCCCTGGTGGTGCCTAGTGACAGGCAGTAACCACGAGCAGGTAGGAACCTGACAGGGAGAGCCAGGGAAGGGCGTCACAGACAGCACCTCCTGCAGATGAGGCTTGCTATGGAGGAGGGTTTTTAATGTTGGTTGTTATTGTTATTGTTGTTGTTTGATTGCATTTTAAATTGTTGTTTGTCTGTTGTTTGTCTTTTTTTTGTCTGTTGTTGCTTGAATGAGATTGAGTGGATGTATGTGTGTATCTTGTGTTTTTTGTGTTGTTAAGTTTGTTATGTTAGCGTTGAGATGTGCCTGGGAGAACATACTTCATACCTGGTATGGGGATTTTCAGGGGCCCCAATTAACGTAGTGATGGGTAATGGGAGGTATGGTGTTGGGAGGAGAACGTGCCAGGTAAGGGGAACTCGTCCCAGACCAGTTGTGTTTGTGCCTTGTTCCGGTTCTCCTCATATCCACAGGACTGTTGGTTGTACTGTCAGCCAGCTCTCGGATCTCCAGGTGCTGCTTTTAAATGCCAAGTCGATTGCTAATAAAAAACCCCTTCTCCATGATTTGATTGTGGAGAGGGGCGCCGATCTTGCGTGTATTACCGAGACCTGGGTGGGTGAGCAGGGAGGAGTTGCTCTTTCCCAGCTGTGCCCACCTGGGTATTCGGTGCAGCACTGTGGTAGATCTGAGGGCCGGCGAGGTGGGGTTGCTGTGGTCTATAGGAGTTCTTTCTCTCTCACCAAGCACCCAGTCCAGATGGCGACTGGTCTGGAATGTCTTCATATTGTGCTGGGCCAAGGAGACAGACTGGGAATACTGTTGGTGTACCGCCCACCTTGCTACCCAACGGCTTCCCTAGCTGAGCTGACAGAGATAGTCTCGGAGGTATTGTTGAGGTCCCCTAGACTTGTGGTACTGGGGGATTTCAACATTCATGCTGAGACTGTCTTGTTTGGGGCGGCTCAGGACTTCATGGCCTCCATGACAACCATGGGGCTGTCTCAAATTGTTACTGGCCCGATGCATGTATCAGGACATACTCTTGATTTGATCTTCGCCACTGGTCACGGGGATGGCGATCTGAGGGTGGGGTATTTTTCATCTACTCCATTGTCATGGACAGATCACCGCTTGTTGAGTTTTAGACTCACAACAGCCCTTTCCCTCCGCAGAGGTGGGGGACCTATTAAGTTGGTCCGCTCCTGGAGGCTTATGGATCCTGTAGTTTTCCAGAGGGCTCTGGGGGGTTTTCCGGCTGATAGTACTGGCGCGCCTGTCGAGGCCCTGGTCGATCTGTGGAATACGGAGATGACTCGGGCCATTGACATGATCGCTCCCGCGCGCCCCCTTCAGTGCAGAACTCATGCAGCACCGTGGTATACCCCGGAGCTGAGAGTGATGAAGCAAGAGAGAAGGAGGCTAGAGTGCAGGTGGAGGCGAACTCCTGATGGATGTAATCATTCTTTGGTAAGTGCTTCCACTAAGTTGTACGTAAAAGTGGTCAGGGCGGCGAAAAAGTCTTATTTTTCTGCCACTATTAGATCATCTCTTTGCCGCCCTGCGAAGCTATTTAAGGTGGTACGAGGGCGTTTACATTCTGGCCCTCCTGATACTAAGGAAACATCGGAAGCCCGCTGCAACGAATTTGCGGAGCACTTCCAAGATAAGATTGAATGCATCCGTCGGGACTTGGACTCTGATGTTATGACAGTTGAATCCATTGAAGTGTCCAGAGCGCGGCCTTGTCCTTTATTATTGGATGAGTTTCAGTTGGTGCAGCTCGAGGAAGTGGACAAGGTACTTGGAATGGTGTGGGTGACTACATCTGCTCTGGACCCTTGCCCATCTTGGCTAGTGAAAGCTGGCAGGGCTGTAACCACCGGCTGGGCCAAAGAGGTGATAAATGCTTCCTTGAGAGAGGGAGTAGTCCCTGGCAGTCTCAAGGAGGCAGTAGTGAGACCTCTTTTAAAGAAACCTTCTTTGGACCCAGATGTTTTGAACAACTATAGACCGGTGGTGAATGTCCCTTTTTTGGGCAAGGTTTTGGAGCGGATCGTTGCCACCCAGCTCCAGGCGCTTTTGGATGAAACCGATTATCTGGATCCGTTTCAATCCGGTTTTAGGTCTGGTTTTGGCACTGAAACAGCCTTGGTCGCCCTGTATGATGACCTCTGTCGGGAGAGGGACAGGGGGAGTGTGACCCTGTTGATTCTCCTTGATCTCTCAGCGGCGTTTGATACCATCGACCATGGTATCCTTCTGGGGAGGTTCGCGGAGTTGGGGGCACTGCTTGGCAGTGGCTCTGCTCCTACTTAGCGGATCGTCGCCAGAAGGTAGTGCTTGGGGAACATTGCTCGATACCCTGGACTCTCCATTGTGGAGTCCCTCAGGGATCGGTTCTGTCCCCCATGCTTTTTAACATCTACATGCAGCCTCTGGGTGCAGTCATCAGGAGTTTTGGAGTGCGCTGCCATCAGTACGCTGATGACACGCAGCTCTACTTCTCCTTTTCACCTTCTTCAGGTGAGGTTGTTGATGTGCTAAACCGTTGCCTGACCGCGATAATGGACTGGATGAGAGCTAATAAACTGAAACTCAATCCAGACAAGACCGAGACACTGTTGGTGAACTCCTTCTCTGCCCAGATGGTGGATGTTTGTCCTGTTCTAGATGGGGTTACACTCCCCTTGAAGGAACAGGTTCGTAGTTTGGGTGTCCTTTTTGACCCTTCCTTGTCACTGGAGGCTCAAGTGGCCTAGGTGGCACGGAATGCGTTTTACCATCTTCGCTTAGTCGCCCAACTACGCCCCTATCTGGACAGTGACGATTTCGCCTCAGTTGTTCACGCTCTGGTAACCTCTAGACTGGATTACTGTAATGCGCTCTACGTAGGGCTGCCCTTGAAGACAGTTCAGAAACTACAGCTAGTGCAAAGCGCGGCAGCCAGGCTGTTGACAAGGACCAATTGGTCCACTCATATAACACCTGTCCTGGCCCGTTTGCGCTGGCTCCCTATTTGTTTCCGAGCCAGATTCAAGGTGCTGGTTTTGACCTATAAAGCCTTACACGGTGTGGGACCGCAGTACCTTGTGGAACGCCTCTCCTGCTATGAACCTACCCGTCCACTTCGTTCAGTATCTAAGGCCCTCCTCCGGGTACCAACTCATCAAGATGCCCGGAGGATTACTACTAGATCTAGGGCCTTTTCTGTGGTGGCCCCCAAATTGTGGAACAGCTTACCAGAGGAAATACGCCTGGCGCCTACGGTATTTTCTTTTAGGCGCCAGGTTAAGACCTGGCTATACTCCCAGGCATTTTAATGTTTTAATGTTTAATGTTAATTGTTCATCTTAATGTTTTAAATTTTTCTGTTATTTGAATCGGATTTTATTGTGACATGGTATTTTAACTCTGTTTTGTACACCGCCCAGAGAGCTACTAGCTATGGGCGGTTTAAAAATGAAATGAAATAAATAAATAAAATAAATAACTGTGAGGGGGAAATGACACTTCCCAGAATTCTTTAGGGGAAGTCATGTGTTTTAAATGCGAGTTGGATGTGCTTTACACATATTGTGTGAATCCGCTTAATAAATTTTGCCTGCATGTAAATTGTTTTAATTAATTTTTCAAAATAGAAATAAGCTATAAAGTGTAGTGGGTGACCATGGGCTACTCACAATTTCTCAGCCTATCTGCCCCTCAGGATGAAAACAATGGAGAACCATGACTACCCCAAGGCATACTTAAAATGTAAAGGAAGTATTGTACAACCATAGTATGCAACTGGATACTTATAGGGACACAGTATGACAAAACTGGGTGGAAGTAATGAGTGGGGTACCACAGGGCTCGGTCCTGGGCCCAGTGCTCTTCAACATTTTTATTAACTACTTGGATGAGGAGGTACAGAGCATGCTTATCAAATTTGCAGATGATACAAAATTGGGGGACATAGCTAATACCATGGAAGACAGAAAGAAAATTCAAAGGGACCTTGATAGGCTCGAGCATTGGGCTGAAAACAACAGAATGAAATTCAACAGGGATAAATGCAAAGTTCTACACTTAGGAAAAAGAAACCAAATGCACAGTTATAAGATGGGGGATACTTGGCTCAGCAGTACGACATGCAAGAAGGATCTTGGAATTGTTGTTGATCACAAGCTGAATATGAGCCAACAGTGTGATGTGGCTGCAAAAAAGGCAAATGCTATATCAGGCTGCATTAACAGAAGTATAGTTTCCAAATCATGTGAAGTATTAGTTCCCCTCTATTCAGCACTGGTTAGGCCTCATCTTGAGTGCTGTGTCCAGTTCTGGTCTCTGCACTTCAAGAAGGACACAGACAAACTGGAACAGGTTCAAAAGAGGGCAACAAGGATGATCAGGGGACTGGAAACAACGCCCTATGAGGAGAGACTGAAGGAACTGGGCATATTTAACCTGGAGAAGAGAAGACTGAGGGGAGATATGATAGCACTCTTCAAGTACTTGAAAGGTTGCCACACAGAGGAGGGCCGGGATCTCTTCTCGATGATCCCAGAGTGCAGGACACAGAATAATGGGCTCAAGTTGCAAGAAGCCAGATTTCGACTGGACATCAGGAAAAGCTTCCTAACTGTTAGAGCCATACAACAATGGAACTAATTACTAGAGAGGTAGTGGGCTCTCTGACACTGGAGGCATTCAAGAGGCAGCTGGACAGCCATCTGTCGGGAATGCTTTGATTTGTCTTCCTGCATTGAGCAGGGGGTTGGACTTGATGGCCTTATAGGCCCCTTCCAACTCTACTATTCTATGATTCTATGAAAATATTTATATAAACATGACTATCAAATATATTTATTTATATAACCTGTAAAGATATTTATAGTGCAATCCTATATTTGTTTACTCAGAAGTAAGTCCCAATGTATTCAATGGGGCTTACTCAACCAGGGAAAACTGCAGCCTCAAGTGATAAGGAACTTGTACTTTTAACAAGTCCTTTAAGTTGAGAGCTTATCCCAGTCTGCGTCTGTGTTGAAATTGCTTTTTAATATGTTTTTAAACTTTTTCTTAAAAAAAATGTTTTTAAAGCTTTTAAAAATGTTTTTAAAGATGTTTTGTTTTAATATATTTTAAAGTCTGTTTTTATGATTTTTAAAGTGTTTGTAGTGCTTTTGTTTGCTGCCCTGGGCTCCTACTGGGAGGAAGGGTGGGATATAAATCAAATAATAAAAATAAATAAATAAATAAACTTCATTCATTTTTTTAAAAAATGAGTATTAGTTTCCTACATAATAAAAACTGTGATAAACCCTGCCTAATTTCTTTAAAAATAGGGTTGGAGGGAGAGAGATTTACAACACAAACACAAGTCTGCACTATGTTTACTCACAAGTCCCATTAATTTACAGCACAATCCTAACCATGTCTACTCAAAAGCAAGTCCTAATGGAGTTCAATGGGGTTTACTCCAGGTACATGCTTTACTCCCAGAAATGGCTTTACTCCCAGAAAAGCAGATATTGGATTAAATACTTTCATATTTCATAGCCCAGGATCTGACTCTTGGACAGAAGAGGAAAAAAAACATTAAGCCATATTACTTACGCAAACTGCAAAAAACTCAAAGCCACCATATTCTGACGTTCAGCCTAGGCATGCCTGGATCAACAAGTTACAACTCTGGCGTCATTGGCTACAATCATGAAAGGGCGGGGTTACAGCCAGAGCTTTGAAAAGTTACTTTTTTAAACTACAACTCCCATCAGCCCCAGCCAGCATGGCCACTGCTAGAGCATGGATCTGTTTAAAAAAAAGTTGTGTGGGGGGGTTTACGTTTTGGTGTATATCTCGGGAATTAGACCATCTAGAAACTTACTCTTTTTTTTAAATTGAAGCTGAGAGTCCGGAGAGTAAGGGGTGGTAGCCAGAGAGCCAGAGGGCCCCCCCAAAACCAGAGACTCCAGCTGAAAACACACACACCGGGGCACACACACACACACAAATCATCATCACTCACCTCCACAGCTCTTCGCCATTCTGCTGCTGCCTTCTCCGTTGTCCTTCAACTGGCTTTTTCCTCCGGCGTCCATTTTGTCCTCTCAGACGCTAGCAGCAGGCCCTGCCTATTCACCTCTTCCCTTGTGCCTCCTAACACAGATCACGAGGGAAGAGAGAGTCTGCGCAGAGGTCCAATCAGTGTGAGGCACATGTATTGTGTTAACCAATCACAGCCAGGAGCTGACTTCCCCTTGTTCCCACCCCCAAGTAATGTCCAACCTAACGTGGAAACGTTAAAGTTGCAGCTGAAAAGTAGGGAAATTACTAGTCATTCCTTTACTTGCCAAATGTAATGGAATTACCCATTCGTTATTTAAAATTGTAACTAATTACAAGTAACTCATTAAAAATAACAAGTTACTTCCAAGCTCTGCACCAGGCACTCACTCACTCACACACACATAGATAGAGGCAAGTCCCAAAACCTCCCCCCACCTTCTCAGATGGAGTTGCCATATTCCAGTTCCACAAATCCGGGCAGGCTAATATGCATATTATGCAAATTATTTGCATATTATTTACATGTTAATATTTGGATTGTTCAGTTGTTTTGTTTTTGTGCCTAGGAATTACCACCAAAAACTGGGGAAAGATGTGAGAAATCTTTTTTTAAAAAGCAACATTTTCAGCCTTAAATGCCTAGACTCTAGTTTCCAACACTATGGAATATTTATTGATTAATTAAGAGGATTTATATCCTGCCCTTCTGCTGTTAAAAACAGAGCTCAGCAGAGCTTACAAGTATAATGAAAACAATAAAAATACACAATCAATATAAAAACATAATAAAAACACAAAATAGCAACAAACATAAAGTAAGTCAGGGCAGCAATATGGTTAACCTTTGCTTGTCATTGACCGAAATAAACTTATTTACATTTTTTAGTATGGTTAACCATTACATATACGATATATTTCAGAGATGTGGTGGGTGGAGAAAAACAAGAAGCCAAAATGTTAGGAAAAGGAGTCTTTCACACCACATGCTCAGTTCTAAATACAGTTGCAGCAAGTTTTACAAGTTCCTTCAGTATTCCACTGGTGCAGGCACTCAGACATTCAAAGTATCTGTATGTTTCTTAGGTTTTATAAAAGCAGAGCTTTGCTTAACTCAAAATTTCTTCTCCCTTTGATCAACCACATCTACACAGGTTCCACCTCCATACTCAAAATGAAACTGGGCCTGGAAGTGTGCAACAACCCCACATATACCTTGCTAATTAGATTACCAATGCCAGGATGTCTGTCTTATCGACTACTCTCCTGCTCCCCCTCCTCCCGGGCATCATGAAAGACCCAGTCCTCGGCTCAGAAAGAAAATAAATATCTGGTCCTCTTCAAAGTACTCATAAGCGTCTTTTTTTAAATTAAAATAATAATTATAAATTCTTGCTCTTATCACTAATGGGAGTTAATTACCTTGCATATGCTGCTGTTGCTTCTATGGCTGTAACAGAGTGAGGTTAAAGATAAGTGAAATGCAAATAGGAAAACAACAACACAAAAGGCAGTAACACTTTCCTCAATGTAATACCATACCAACCACAACAAGATTCCTATGAGTAAGGCAGAAAACTAAGCATCCCAAAACCAGTCAAGATTCATAACCAAAAACCCAAACTAAAAAAATCCTAGCAGCCAGTCAGCCAAGGTCACAGAAATCCCCATGCAGCACAACCTGACCTGGGGACTGCAGTTAATGCAGAATACTGCAGCACAATTGCTGACATGAGGGAGATCCTATCAGCACATAATACCTCTGCTCTGAAATATGCATTGGTTGCTGATTTACTACCAGGCCAAGTTCAAGCTGTGCTTTCCATGTTATGGGTGCCACATAGTACAGTACTTGTTCTGCTCTCGTAAGAAATCAGTCCTGTAAAGTGGCAGCACCTACACTTTGGAACTCCTTGCCTATTGACATTAGGCAGATGCCTCTTTGCAGCACCTGCTAAAATCAGTTTTCTTGAGGCAAGCCTCTCCAGGCATGTGGAAGCTATTGTGTTTTAAAATCTGTTTTTAACTCATTGTTGGTTTTATTATTTTGAATGTTTTTAAGTATCTGTCCTTAATGCTTTTGCCAGTAATTTTATTGTTTTAATTCTTTCTGTAAACCACTTTGAGATTTTTTACAATAAAGCGGTATATAATGTTGTAAATAAAAAAACATAAATAAATGTTGGAGTCACTGTGGCCCTTGAGTCTCTTCCCACTTTTAGGAACCAAGGAATCTGCCTTATACTGATTCAGGCCATTTCGTACCATGATTTCTTAAATGCAACACCATACCAACCACAACAAGATTCCTATGAGTAAGGCAGAAAACTAAGCATCTCACAAGCAGTCAGGATTCCTAACCAAAAACCAAAAATATGATAAATGAAGAAATATTTATATAAGCATGACTATCAAATATATTTATTATTTACACAAACTGTAAAGATATTTATAGTGCAATCCTAGGTTTATTTATTCAGAAGCAAGTCCCAGTGTATTCAGTGGGGCTTACTCGAACAGGGACAGAAATGCAACCTCAAGTGATAAGCAACTTCATTCACACAACCCAAAATTCCGAATCATGCCACTTTACGCTGTTTTGCAACTGTTTATACTTGTTTTTATGGTTATTGGATTTTAAATGGCTTTATTTCTTGTTGTGAGCTGCCTTGGTTTCCAACCCTACCTCACAGGGTTGTTGGAAACACTCCATACACGCACATGCACACACACTGCAGATGTATAAATACATACAGCCCATATAATAGTTTATTGTCAAACCAGTTGGTCATTGCAGAAAAATCAGTATTAGTTTCCTACAGAATAAAAACTGTAATACCTAAGTAAGCCTTGCCTACTTGCTTTAAAATAGGGCTGGAGAGAGGGACAGAAAGAGTTAGAACACAAACAGAATTCTTTTTTACATTCACTCCAAAGTCCCATTGATTTTCAGCACATTCATAACCACGTCTACTCAAAAGTAAGTCCTATTGAATTAAATAGGATTTACTCTGGGCATATGGGATTAGCATTGCTTTTACAAAAGCAAGTATTGGGAAGGTTTGCAAAACACTGCCCAGGATCTGACTCCTGCACACAAGAAGAAAAAAAAACTGAAATGTATATACTTACCCAATTTATGAGATTTTCAGATAAACGGGGGGAAACCACCATTTTCTGGCATTGCAATGAGGTTTTCTAGACACTGCCTCAGGTCAACCAAATGCAACCCTGGCTTCACTGATTGGCTGCAATCCTGAACGGGTGGGGTTAAAGCTACGAAGTGCTATACAGTACTGTTTAAACAAAGATTTAACAGTCAGGGAGGCGGCTGACGTTTTTATGTGTATCTCGAGAACCGGACCACTTAGAAACTTAATTTTTTAAAAAATTAAAGCTGAGAATCTGGGCCACCTAAGGGGCTAAACGGGTGCCGGGTGGCATGCAAAGAATATGGGTAAAATCCAGCTAACTGGGCAATATGGCAACCCTATTCTCAGGCAACTCCCCAAATGCCCACCGCTACTCCTGGCAATTGCCAAAATGCTCCACACCCCCAGGCAACTCCCCAAACAGTCCCCAGGCACTCACTGCTACCCTGTGTAGGCTGCTTACTGGCCTCCTGCATCATTGCTGCTACTCACTAACTCGCCCCCATGCTTGTCCACTCGACCCCCATGCACATCCACTCATCCCCTCACTCGCTTTCTCCCCCTCGCTTGCTCACTCACTCTGCCCACTCAGTCATCCACCATCCTTGCTTCCCTCACTCCCTCGCCTCAATTGCATGCTGTCCTGCTGCCACGCCCTGCCCCCATGCATGACAGCTTACAAAAATAATATTATATAGTAGATAGATACATATTCCACCTTTGCTCCAATGAGCTCAGTGTAGAATACATGGTTCTCCATCCCCATTTTATCCTCACAACAATCCTATTAAGTAGGTTAGACTGTAGGATATGACTGGCCCAATGTTACACTGTGAGCTTCATAACTGAGCGTGGATCTGAACCTGGGTCCTGAGTCCCCCCTCCAATCCATGTCTGACACTGTAACAACTGCACTAGCCTGGATCTCCATCTTCTCCATCCAGCAGATCTGCCAATATCTTGTTTTTCCTTTTGCTCTGAACATAGCCAAAAATTTCCTTTTTGTTATTTTTAACATCTCTCATAAGGCTATGCTTATTTTGAACTTTAACGTGTGCACATCACACATTTCCTGCAAGCTGTTGCTACTCAGTTGTATGTGGCCTTCGTGTTTTTCTTCTCCTATTTCCTATACATGTCCCTTTCACATATGAGTTCATTAGAGAGCTCCTTATGCAGCCACTCTGGTTTCTTATGATCCCACCCAGCATTAAACTTGTTGAAAACAGCTTTCTTAAAGCCCAAGGTGCACATCTGACTGCACTAAACTTTCCCTTTCCTCAGGCTCATGATTCCCCAAATCCTCATTATACCACCTGAAGTTCTCACTATTTCACCTCATCAATTAGATCTTCTCTGTTGGTGGGGCTGTAGGATAGGCAAGCTAAATGGTTATTGAGAAAATTAGCAGCTTTTCTCCAAAGGACATTTTACTGTCAGCTCCTTTCAGACAGCAGTTTATTCCATTTTCTCAGTGTTTCCTTATCTGATAATTTCCACATTTTATTTGATTTTTCACTCGATGCAAAAGCCACTTCTGGAAATCTAGCAAAATATAGTTTAGCACTCATTTCCATGTTAATCGCTTCCAGAAAAAATCCATTTGCAATCCATCCCATTTCCCCAGAAAATGGCACACCTTAACGTGGTGAGGGGGTTTGAGAGTGTTGAAGAGCAATGCCATCAGGAGTCTAGACCAAGAGGCTAGACTCCTAGCAGGGGCACCCAAGGTGGAATGGTCAAAGCTGAAACACCAGACTAACATGCATCCAAACTCAGAGGAAGGCAATGTTAAACCATCTCTGAATATCTCTTACCATGAAAACCCTATGAACAGAGTATCCAAAATGCAACACGAGATAGTGCTGGAAGATGAGACCCACAGGTCAGAAGGTACTCACCAAGCTACTGGGGAAGAACAAAGGACAAGTAGCACTGTGACTAATGACGCAGCAGGGTCAAAGCCAAAAGGAAGCCCAGATGCTGATGCACACAGATGCGAAAGGAGAGTCTGGAGTTGTACAACGCACACAATAGTAACATGGAATGTGAAAAGCATGAACCAGGGAAAGTTAGAAATTGTCAAGTAAGAAATGGAACACATCAACATTACAATACTTGGCGTGAGTGAACTAAAATGGACAGGAATGGGACATTTTCAATCAGGCAACTACAAAATATTTTATGCAGGAAATGAGAAATTAAGAAGAAATGGGGTGGCTTTAATAGTGAGAAGTGATGTAGCAAGAGCAATTAGGAGCTACAACGCAAGGTCTGAGCGAGTTATATCAATGAGATTAAATGGGAAACCTATCAACATAACCATCATCCAAGTCTATGCTCCGACGGCAAACACAGAAGAAGAGGAATTGGAGAGATTTTACACAGAAGTACAGGAAGAAACTGATCACACCAAAACAAGATGTGATGATAATCATGGGGGATTGGAATGCAAAAGTAGGGAACAGAGAAGAATTAGGAATTGTGGGGAAATGGGGCCCAGGAGACAGAAATAAAGCAGGAGACTTTAATTCTGCGAAGCCAATAATTTGTTTCTTGCCAACACATTTTTTGAACAACCGGAAAGACGACTGGACACATGGACGTCACCAAATGGTCAATATAGGAATCAAATTGATTATATAATTGGTAGCAGAAGATGGAGAAGTTCCATACTTTCTGCGAAAACAAGAGTAGGAGCAGACTGCGGTACAGATCATGAACTGGTTGTATCAAAAATCAGAGTAAAGCTAAAGAAGGAAACAAAGCAATCATAATGCCAAAATACAATTTAAATAACATCCCAGAAGCATATAAAGATCAAATAAGGAACAGGTTTGAGGCTTTAAACTTAGTTGACAGAGAACCAGAAGAACTATGGAATGAAGTCAGAGACGTCATCAGGGAAGAATGCAAAAAGACAATACCTCTAGTTAAAAAGAGAGAAAGATCTCAATGGATGACTGAACAAACTCTTAAAATGGTTAAAGAGAGAAGGAAAGCAAAAGCAAAAGGAGATAGAAACACAGTCAGAACCCTAAATACAACAATACAGCGACTAGTACGTAGGGACAAAGAGAACTATTACAATAGTTACTGTATAGAAATAGAAGAGGACAACAAAAAGGGAAGAACAAGAACTCTGTTCCAAAAGATTAGAGAAATGAAAGGGAAATTTAAACCAAGAGTAGGGATGTTGAATAATCAACAGGGGAACACACTGACTGACCAAGATGAAATAAAAGGAAGATGGAAGCAGTACACTAAAGAACTCTATAAATGAGATATCAGGATGACAGATTAATTCACGGAGGAACTGTATGATGAAGAACCAGAAATTTTAGAATGCGAGGTGAAAACTGCTCTTAAAATACTTGGAAGAAACAAATCACCAGGAATAGACGGCATACCAATAGAGTTGCTACAAGTTACTGAGACTGAATCTGTCCAAATTTTGACAAAAATCTGTCAAGAAATATGGAAAACTAAACAATGGCCCACAGGCTGGAAGCGTTCCATATACATCCTTATTCCAAAGAACGGAGATCCCAGGGAATGCAGTAATTATTGAACTATTGCCTTAATATCCCATGCAAGTAAAGTAATGCTCAAGATTCTACAACAAAGGCTCTTACCATATATGGAGCGAGAAATGCCAGAGGTCCAAGCTGGATTTAGAAAGGGAAGAGGCACCAGAGATCATATTGCAAACATATGTTGGATAATGGAACGGAGCAAGGAATTTCAGAAGAAAATCACCCTGTGCTTTATAGATTACAGCAAAGCCTTTGACTGTGTAGATCATGAAAAACTATAGAATGCTTTAAAAGAAATGGAAGTGCCACACCATCTGATTGTCCTGCTGCGCAACCTATAATCTGGACAAGAGGCTACTGTAAGGACAGAATATGGAGAAACTGATTGGTTCCCCATCGGAAAGGGTGCAAGACAGGGGTGTATTTTATCATCCTATTTATTTAATCTATACGCAGAACATATCATATGGAAAGCAGGATTGGACCAAGATGAAGGAGGTGTGAAAATTGGAGGGAGAAATATCAATAACTTAAGATATGCAGACGATACCATACTACTAGCAGAAACCAGTTATGATTTGAAACAAATGCTGATGAAAGTTCAAGAGGAAAGCACAAAAGCAGGACCACAGTTGAATGTCAAAAAGACTAAAATAATGACAACAGATGATTTATATAACTTTACAGTTGACAATGAGGACATTGAACTTGTCAAGGATTATCAATACCTCAGCACGGTCATTAACCCAAATGGAGACAATAGTCCAGAAATCAGAAGAAGCCTAGGACTAGGGAGGGCAGATGTGAGAGAACTAGAAAAGGTACTCAAATGTAAAGATGTATCACTGAACACGAAAGTCAGGATCATTCAGACCATGGTATTTCCGATCTCTATGTATGGATGTGAAAGTTGGAGAGTGAAAAAAGCAGATAAGAGAAAAAACTCATTTGAAATGTGGTGTTGGAGGAGAGCTTTGTGGATACCATGGACTGCAAAAAAGACAAATACTTGGGTGTTAGAACAAATTAAACCAGAACTATCACTAGAAGCTAAAATAATGAAACTGAGGTTATCATACTTTGGACACATCATGAGAAGTCATGACTCATTAGAAAAGATAATAATGCTGGGAAAAACAGAAGGGAGTAAAAAAAGAGGAAGGCCAAACAAGAGATGGATTGATTCCATAAAGGAAGCCACAGACCTAAACTTACAAGATCTGAACAGGGTGGCTCATGACAGATGCTCTTGGAGGTCACTAATTCATATGGTCACCGTAAGTCGTAAATGACTTGGAGGCACATAACAACATAATAAAATTTGGTGTAGTATACTGGCATACAGTTCTTTCCCACAGTTTTCATGGGAAAACAGAAGTGTACATGTGTCAAAATGCGGAGTAGCAAGATGTCCAATGATGTTCATTGTTGTGTCACATCATACCCATTGGTGTGAATGAAATTTAGCGCAACACTGCGGTATAGCAGTCAAAAAGCCACAGTTCCATAATGCAACAGGTGCTACAATGTGAAATGAATGTTGGGACAGATGCTCTACCATAATAATCAGTAAAACTAACACAATAAATCCCATGTCTGCATACAGCTTCAGTGACTATCCAAAATTCTGCCATTGCTTTCTGGCAGCAAAAATACAGGTGTATGCTAATGATATGGACTTTGGTTTTGCAAAACAAGGTATGTAAAATTAATATAATTGTGGTATTGACTTTAAATGAACCCTACTCTTTCCAATTCTCTATGAATTTTATTGGATTTATACCCAGCCTTTCTTTCAACAAGCTCAAGGAAGCATACCTGGTTCTCTCCCTTTTATCCTCACAACAACACTATAAGAAGATAGGCTACACTGACAGTGATTGGCCCAAGATCATCCAGTGAGATTTGTGGCTGAATGCGGATTTGAACTTGATTCTCCTCCATCCTATAACACTGTAACAACAAAACCACAACATTGAAACCTAAAGATTTTTTTCCAGGAAGGAAAATTAATGCCATGTAACATCCAGTATTTGACAATATTGGACAACTGGTATGCAGCACAGGTCAGCATGTGTATAAGGAGCAAAGTATTTGAAGGGAGCAAAAGATGAAAGGAATATGGGTTATATTCAAGCAAGTCCTGCTCAGAGAAGAACCACTGAAATTAATGAGCCTAAGTTAGTCATGTCTATTAACTTCAGTGGGTCTACTCTGAGTAGCACTAGCATAAATACCATCCAGTGTTATTAATTTAATTATAGATGTCATGAATAAGAATTGTATGAGGCACATTCTAATTATCATTCTATCTCATCACATGTGTTTTGTCTCTTAAGACATAAGAAGAGCCTGTTGGATCAGGCCAATGGCCCATCTAGTCCAGCATACTGTTCTTATAGTGGCCAACCAGGTGCCCATGGGAAGCCTGCAAGCAGGACCTGAGCACAAGAGCACTCTCCTCTTATATAAACAATTTTATACAATCTTATTTAGTCAATCATTTTCTATACAAATATTTACATTATGCCATCTTCCCACCCCCGCCAGCTCATACATTTCTGCAAGAACAAGACGTCAGGAAAGAATGTGGGTTCTGAGAATGTTTCAATTTTAAGGCATGGATTTTATCATCATTCCTCACAAGGTACTCATGGATTATTACCAGAATAAACCCGCTCTCCTTATCTCCCCTTGCACTTCAACTATGCCAGGACTCTCTGTATCAAATCCTTTCCCTGCCCCTGCTACAAAAAACAAAAAAACACCTCATGGTCAAAATGTATGTCACTCAGCATCTGTGCTATGTCTCCATTTTCTCCATTGCTTCCTGCATTTGTTCACAGTTGTAGCATTTCTTTGAACTAAAACAGCTTGATTCTACATACACACACACATGGGATTAGGTTAATTTACACTTCCTGAACTAAGCTGTGAACTGAAACACATCTCCAAAATTCAACTTCTCCAAATTTGGTGATGGCAGTTCTCAAAAAAAAAAAGCATCCATTAGGGGAAAGTGAGCACAAAAAATGCATATATTAGTGAAAATAATGTACAAAATGCATTATATTAGGAGAAATTGCTTGCAAAAAATGTGCATATTGCGCAAAAGCACATTTCAAAACTGTACATTAGAAGAAATAAGCTCAAAAATGCATATGAATTTGCTTGTGTATTTTATTTTTTAAAAAATCACAAACAGATACAGAAATGGGGTGAACTGAATTTAAGATTGGAAAAATGGGAAATGTAACAAAATTAACAGAATTGTCCGTCCCTAGCCCCCTGACACGCAGAGCAATAGTATACATGTCTATTCAGAAGAAAGCCCCCTTGAGCTCAAGGAAACTTACTCCCAGGAATGTATGCAAAGCATTGCAATCACATTCCCACCCATTTTTTTATTTTTAAATCCAATATTACCTTATTCTTTTCCAAATTGGGATTTGAATGATTACATAATTTTATTTATTTATTTATGTACATTAGTTTATTTGTTCAATTCTGTAATATTTAATAGCTTGTCTCATAAGTAATTGGGACTTATTTTACACTTTAATTAAGACGATGGAAATGTTTATTTAAAGTCCAAATTTATATATATCAACTCATGTTTTCTTCATAGTACCTGATGATAGGTTACAATCAAAATCTGGATCTATCAACATCAGAGAGGTTCCACTATGATTCAGACTGCAGAATGTGTAGCAATGTGATGATGAAGACACGTCTCAAACTGTGATGTGGAAAGAAGTGGGGAAGCATCACAAAATTGCAGAATCTAGCAGTTGACAGTTATTTTCAAAAAATGCATGAAAATGGCTCTTCTGTGAAGAAGCAATGCTGCATAGATCAAGCCTACATAATTTGTGATTCGCCAAGCCAAATACAGTCTATCTGCAGCACATGGCAGCTCGCCAGACGCTCAATAACCTGATTTTGCTGCCTGTCTGGGACCGGGGAAACAAGGGGACTGTCAAGCACCTATCAGGTCACAATGCATGGCTGATTGGCAGTGTTCATCATCATAGGTCACAGGTTGTGCGCACCTACATAAAATAATGTTAATAAACCTTTTTAAAATATGGATCCATGCTATGGATGTATGCAATGGCAGCTTGAGAAACATTTATGGGAGTGGAAGGGAGAGAAGATTTTGAGGGAAGAATCTTCATTTTATACCGGGGTTGTCAGCCTTTTTTTGGGGGGGGGGTCTGCGGACACATTTTGAGGTTTGAGACAGTGCTGTGGGCTTCAGTCGCAAAAGGGCTGCCACAGGGATGTGGCATTAACACAAAATGCCTGCCACACCTAAAAGAACAGAAAAAGATACAGGACCCTCCCCCCAGCAATGACAGAAAAGGCACCCTACATCAGCCACGGCCACACTCACTCACAAATATAAGTTTTGCACCTCTCCTTTGTTCAGAATGGAAGGGGGGTGTCCAGCCTTAGCATCCAGCGAAATGTGGGCATATTTAAGATGATGTGTTCAATGCAGGAGAAGCTGAGACAGTGCAAACAGGAACTGAGCAGAAGGAGCAAACACTCTCTCCTGCCTTGTGGATTTCTGAGGGAATATTTACTGAGACCTTTCATGGGTGCCATAGAAGGCATTGGCGGGCACACTGGTGCCCAGGGGCACTATGTTAGCATCCTTTGTTTTACACACTATATCTTCCCAAACAGAAACATCTCCATATATCATACTTATTTATATTTCTAGTCCACCCTTCACTGTGGCAGATCTCAGGGCTGGATACAACCATAAAACTGACAGATGAAAAACTACATATAAGTCAAATCCAGTTCACAACACAATGAGAGCAGGTAAAATATCATAATTAAAGCAACAATCCTTAAAATGGAAGAGTGGGGTTCACCCTTCCTGTCTTAAGGCAGACTAAACTAATATCCTGAAATATCTGAACAAATAGGTAAGTTTTAAGTTGGTGCTGAAACAAGCAAAGGTGTCTTGAGAAATGTTTCTGCAAAACAATCCAGATGGCTTAAGTAAGTGAGTCAATCCACACACCTCAGGGCAGCAGGACAAATGAAGATATAAGGAAAAATAGAATAAGAGCTTCAGCAATGGAGGCAGTGTTAAGGTGAAAAGGAAGATATAGGAAAGGAGAAATGAGGGCTGCATATGAAATGTTTGGGTAGGAAGGAATTCACCTATACACAAGAGCTCAACCTTTCATTAAATTTGAAATAACTAGCTACTGAATTAGTGAGGCATATTTCTCTCTCGGTTCTTCTGCATGAACATTTTTGAAGACCCTGGGCTGCCCTGGAAAGTTAGGGGCTGTGGAACATTCCATCCTGGAAGGCTAGCTACTGGGGACGTAAGTTGAGGCAAGACTTGGGGATCTTGAATGTCGCTGCAATAGCTCCTTCAATCTCAGTTTGGGATATTATTGTCATGACTGCAGCTGAGACCTTTCTCTCCACCTTTCTTTTCTTTTGCCTCAAACTTACTCATGTTTCTGTGTCATTATTTCCCTCCCTCCTCAAGTAGCATGTACCAAGAGCTTTCTGAGAAAATTATTTGGCCCTGATTGAATGCTTGCTAAATTCTGCCAGAATGTTAGAATATGTATGTCTGAGCCTAGGTTCATATGACTCAAAAATAAAATGCCCCTTTCCCAAGAACACGGAAAGATGCATGTGCAAGAATTCATATGTACATAAAGGACTGGAACAGCTCATCTTTTTACCAAACTTCTTGACATGATAAAACACTAGGCACTCTAATCCAGAATTATAGTCATTTTTCTTACCTCTCAGAAACCCACATTCTCTCTTTCAAACTTTAAACTGAACCACTGGTCAAACTGGAACAGATATGCAAAAAAAAAAAAGCTTTATGGGTTCATCTCTTTCTTCATTCCCCTTATCCATGTGGCAGAGCCTTGTGGGTTTGTTGCATTTGAGCTTGAACTCTCAAATACCTGAAGGGGAAGCAGAAATGACTCAGTCACTAACCCATCATAAGTGTTTTAACTAGAACTTGGTGAAGATGACCAGGTTAGGTCTGCTGGGCTTCAGCCAACGTGCAGCTTCAAATCTGAAATCCTTTGAGCTCCAAGTTGGCAGGAATCAATGTTAAAATGAAAACCATGATGTTCATTAGTAGAGGTGACCACAATCGAATTACAAACATTAAATAAATTTATTTATGGAATAACTTTAAGAGACTGTTTTGAGTGTAATAAAATCTTCAGCTAGAATATCATTTTGGGTCATAAAATGACCCAATTTTTGAAATGAAAATTAGACCACACACAACAAAACAAAATCAGGTATGTTTTTTGTGGAAAAGCTAAGGACCTCTTTCATTTTTTGTCAGCTGAACATTGTCGTGCCAAATGTCTGGAATATAAGAATATATATTATTTGCCTCCAAAATGAAAAATGAGAAGACAAATGATAAAATTGCCATTGGAAAGGGGAACCAGAGCAGGTAGAAAACGCTTTGCTTTCTTGCCTCCCCTTTTCTTCCCTCTTCCCTTGCTTCTCCCCACACACCTCAGCCCCATACAAATCAGCCAGTTTTCCTCTGGCAAAAATGTGCTTTCTGATGCCGCTGCCAGACCTCAGAAATGTATATTGCCGTTCTGGCTACATTTGGGAAAAGGAGAGTGCAGTGTTCAACAGCTTCTCCTCATAGAGGGCCCCCTCATTTCCCACTTTCATCTGAAAGGGGCCATGGAGGAGGGGAAGAAAGAGACAATTCCACTTTAGGCCCAAATCCAATGACTATTGAAGTAAAAAGAAAAGACTCCCATCAATTTCAATGGGCCCTGGGTCAGGGCCTTTAATCTTTATTCCAAGATTAACCACATATAAGGAAGGTCAGCTGTGAAGGGGAAGAAAAACACCCAACTATTCAGGCTTTCAGTACCCGATCATTTCATAGCCTACAGAGAGCCCATCAAAATCTCCTTGTCTATGTTGCTTTTGAGTTTGCCTCTTAGTATGCATGGAGGCAGATGGGAAAGGGGCAGAAAGGAGGGTGTGCATCTTCTGCTGAAGGCACAGAAATCTTCACGCTACCATTTGCCACAACACAAGGGGGAGAGAAGTTGCAACTCTCTCTCTTTTCTTTCTCTCTCTCCTTCTTCGTCTCTTCTTAAGCCAGTATTGTGAGGCAGCAAATCTGTGCCAGCTTTCAGCCTATGATCTCCTCTAGCTCACATTAGGGCTGTGAGGCTTTCCACGGCTGGCTCCAAAGTAGGTGGTGGAAGACTATGGGAAAACATGTTTACACCCTCCTCGCACGGCATGGGAAATGGTATTGTGGAAAGGGTTGGGTATATAAAACTATGGCTTGAAAGGGAAGGGAAACACAGAGATATCTATAACCTGGGTCAGCCTGGGGGAAGGGTTTAGCTAATAAATGATGGAAGGATGAGGAGAGTATGAAAACAGAGAGTGGCAGCCTATATTGTGAGCAGTCTCTGGTCACTGGTGTACACACATACACATGCATGCATGCACACACAAACACGCCTACTTGTTTTGGTCAAAACTAGGGCTGGGTTGATTTGAGCATTTTACATTTTTGCCTCAAAACTGACATTTTTGAGAGGGGACAATTATTCAGTAAGCACTACCTAAATAACTTTTTAAAAACAATTATTTCATCATGCCATTTTGTCAGTGCCTTTTTTCCTGCCATCCTCAGCAGTGCTTTCCTCAAATAAGATAACAGGGGTCTACATGTCTAATCAGATACACAAGCATCCAAGATGTGGGCCAGTGTGGTGTAGCGGTTAGAGTGAGTGATTAGGACATGGGAGGCCAGGGTTCAAATCCCAACTTGGCTATGAAGCTCGCTGGGTGACCTTGGGCCAATCACTGTCCCTCAGCCTAACCCACCTCACAGAGTTGCTGTGAGGATAAAATGAAGGATGAGGAGAAGTGTGTGTGCCACCTTGTGCTCTTTGGAAGAAAGGTGGGATAGAAATGTACTAAATAAATAAATAGAGATGAGGAGAAATATACTGTGTACTCTCAAGAGAGAGCCATTGAATACTCCCATGGGTTTCCACATTTCAAGCACCTCTGGGAGCTGCTAACATGATGGTGGGGCAGTGTGATAAGTTTTTCAATGACAAGAGGTTTCTTGGGTTGGCAGCAGCATGTCAGCATAGGATTAGGATGCCCAGTTTGTCCCTGGAGCATCTACAGCACTAAAGAAGCTTTTTTCTGAATGTGCAAGCTATCTAGTGCAACCCCCCCACCTGATAAAGGAAATCGAGTGCTAAGCATTTCCAGCAGATGCTGTCCAGCCTCTCTTTGAAGATCTCCATGCAGGGACAGAAAGAGCCCCCTGCCCCAGCTAGGTAATTAATTATATTCTTGAGCTGCTTGTACTATTAAGGAATTTCTTCTAATGTTCATCCAAAATCTACCCTCCTGTAACTAAAGCCTACTCTCTGAGGTAATGGAGAACAAGTTTTTGACTTCTCTGCAATAGCCCTTTAGGTATCCGAAGAGTGCTATCACGTCCCCACTCATTCTTCTATTTTCTATATTCCTTCAATTCCCCCCCCACACATTCAACTTTGTTGCCCTTCTCAGAGCCTGTTCCAATATCCTCCTTAAAGTGCACTGCCCAGTACTGGCCACAGTACTCCAAATTATATGTGACTGGTGCAGAACAAAGTGGAATTATTACTTCTTGTGATTTGGAAACTAAGCGTCTATTAATGCAGCCTAAAATTGCATTAGCTTTTTTTTGCAGCCACATCACAAATTTGACTCATGCTCAGCTTGTGTACAACTATCAGACAATTCTATCTGATTGGCTATGTAAAAACATGTGATCCAGTATTGCAGTCCTTACAGTATGAAATTGACAGTGACCTAAATGATGGGTGGGAATTTCTAAAAAAGGAAATTCTAAAAGCGCAATGGCAAGAAATTCCAACAAGGAAAAAGGGGGGAAACAACAGAAGAAGCCAATGCGGCTTCACAAAAAGCTTAGAGGTGACCTGAAAACAAAAAAGGACACATACAGGAAGAGGAAAGAAGGCCAGGACACAAAGGAAGAGTACAGGCAGCTATCATGAAATTGCAGGGATGGCATCAGGAAGGCTAAAGCTGAGAATGAGCTGAGGTTAGCGAGGGATGCTAAAAGCAACAAAAAAGCTTTCTTCAGGTACGTACATAGTACAAGACAGAGAAAAGAAACGGTGGCACAGCTACTCAATGAGGATGGCAAAATGATAACAGATGACAAAGAAAAGGCAGAAGTGCTCAATTCCTACTTTGGCTCAGTCTTCTCCCAAAAAAGGGTCTATGACCCTCCCAGGAAACATGAAGTAGAAGGGGCAGGATTGGAGCTTGAGATTGATAGACAAATGGTCAAGGAATACCTAATCACTTTGAACGAGTTCAAATCTCCACGGCCCGATAAACTGCATCCAAGAGTATTGAAATAACTGGCTGAAGAACTCTCAGAACCACTGTTTATTGTCTTTGTGAAATCATGGAGGACTGGTGAAGTGCCAGATAACTGGAGGAGAGCTAATGTTGTCCCTATCTTCAAAAAGGGCAAGAAGGAGGAACCGGGGAACTACAGACCAGTCAGCCTAACATCAATCCCGGGAAAAACTCTGGAACAGATTATAAAGCAGTCAATCTGCAAGCACCTTGAAAACAATGCAGTGATTACTAGGACCCAGCATGGATGTATGAAGAACAAATCCTGCCAAACTAATCTTATCTCATTTTTTGATCAAGTAACCTCCCTTGTAGACTGTGGGAATGCTGTGGACATAATATATCTCGACTTCAGCAAAGCTTTTGACAAAGCGCCCCATGCTATTCTGATTAGCAAGCTAGCTAAATGTGGGCTGGATGGAACAACTAGCAGGTGGATCCACAGTTGGCTCCAGAATCGTACTCAAAGAGTGCTTATCAATGCTTCCTTCTCAAACTGGGTGGAAGTAATGAGTGGGGTACCACAGGGCTCGGTCCTGGTACCACAGGGCTCGGTCCTGGTACCACAGGGCTCGGTCCTGGTACCACAGGGCTCGGTCCTGGGCCCAGTGCTCTTCAACATTTTTATTAACGACTTGGATGAGGAGGTACAGAGCATGCTTATCAAATTTGCAGATGATACAAAATTGGGGGGCATTGCTAATACAGTGGAAGAAACAAACAAAATTCAAAGGGACCTTGATAGGCTGGAGCATTGGGCTGAAAACAACAGAGTGAAATTAAATAGGGATAAATGCAAAGTTCTACACTTAGGGGAAAAAAACCAAATGCACAGTTATAAGATGGGGGATACTTGGCTCAGCAATACAACATGTGAGAAGGATCTTGGAATTGTCGTTGATCACAAGCTGAATATGTGCCAACAGTGTGATGTGGCTGCAAAAAAGACAAATGCTATGTTAGGCTGCATTAACAGAAGTATAGTTTCCAAAACGCGTGAAGTATTGGTTCCCCTCTGTTCAGCACTGGTTAGGCCTCATCTTGAGTACTGCGTCCAGTTCTGGTCTCCGCACTTCAAGAAGGATGCAGACAAACTGGAACGGGTTCAGAGGAGGGCAACAAAGATGATCAGAGGATTGGAAACAAAGTCCTATGAGGAGAGACTGAAAGAACTGGGCGTGTTTAGCCTGGAGAAGAGAAGACTGAGGGGAGATATGATAGCACTCTTCAAGTACATGAAAGGTTGTCACATAGGGGAGGGCAAGGATCTCTTCTCTATAGTCCCAGAGTGCAGAACACGGAATAATGAGCTCAAGTTGCAGGAAGCCAGATTTCGACTGGACATCAGGAAAAACTTCCTAACTGTTAGAGCCATACGACAATGGAATCAATTACCTAGAGAGGTAGTGGGCTCTCTGACACTGGAGGCATTCAAGAGGCAGCTGGACAGCCATCTGTCGGGAATGCTTTGATTTGTATTCCTGCATTGAGCAGGGGGTTGGACTTGATGGCCTTATAGGCTCCTTCCAACTCTACTATTCTATGATTCTATGATCTTCAGAAGCAGGTTCATTCAAAATATGGTTGACAGTTTTGTGAGGGGTGCCAAAAAGTGCTCCAAAAGGGAGATATTTTTGAGTGAAGTAAAAAAGAAATTTTAAAAAATGTGTATAAATTCAATGTAAGTAACTTGTTCTTTGTCCTTGGTGAAGTTAAGGTCAACAAAACTAAATGTGATATAAACCAAACCTTTTTTGTATGGCTTTCAGAGAATGTGAGTTACTGGGCATCTAATATCTGTGGTAAATAAATAAAGTGTCCACATGTTCCAACTATGTAAAATAGTAAGGTTTAAGACACATACACACACATACACACACACATACATACACACACAAAATACTACATTCTAAGTTTTCTTATTTTCTGCCAGTGAAAGTGCAAGTAGGCATGCCTTGTGACTGGCCTTTGACATGTGCCTACAAATGCTATTTTCCAAGGATGCTGGTGTGCAAGAACCCAATCCTGTTGTGATGGGTGCATATGATTAGCTGGCCATAACATGGTAGGCCACAAATTGTCAACAGCATTCCCGTAAGAACACTCAACTGGAATCGTTTAGAAAAAATATATCTAGCACAAGGCAAGGTATAGTTTTGTTTGGTCACATCTGCAGCTTAATATAAGCAACAATTACCATAAGAATATTACTGTCACTAGTATAGAAAAGTTATAGGAAAAATCAAAAGTGATCAAGGGCTGGCAACTCTCCTACAAGGAAAGGTTACAATGTTCAATACTTGTATAATTTATAAAAATGTATGGGGGGGAAGAACATGATTGAGGTGTATAAAATTATGCATGGTGTAGAGAAAATTGATAATACTAGAACCCAGGGTCATCCAATGAAGCTTAATGGTAAGAAGTACAAGAGGAGTACTTCTTCATATGCCACATGTTATCACAAGGTTGGTAGGGACATAACTCACTAACAGAGGGGAAGGGCCGTAGCTCAGTGGTAGAACATCTGCTTTGCATGCAGAAAGTCTCAGGTTCAATCTCTGGCATCTCCAAGTTGGGCTGTGAAAGACTCTTGCCTGAAAATCCTGAAGAGCCACTGCCAGTCAGTGTTGACAATACTGAGCTACATGGACTATTGGTTTGACTCAGTATAAGACAGCTTCTTACATTCCTATGTTCCTATTTGATGATGGCCACCAACTGAGATGGCATTAAGATGGGACTGGACAAATTCATGGAGAAAAAGTCTACTAGCCATGATGGCTGTAGATTACCTCTAGAATCAGAGGCAGCATGCCTCTCTGAATACCAGTTGATGGAAGATAACACAAGAAATGACTATTGTATTTATCCTGTGGGCTTTCCATATGAATCTAGTTGGTTATTGCAGGAAACAGGACATTGACCTAGAGAGGCATTTGGTCTGATCCAACATGGCTCTTCTTAAATTCTTAATTTAAAGAGAGGCAGGTTTGTTAGTACACGGGCCATCTAAACTATTTGAGCAAGCTATTTTTAATCTATACAAAGGAAAGGCATGATCCTCCCATAGTCAAGCACATGCTTTTAATTCACCAGTTGAGATCAAGAAGTCAAAAAGACTTTCAACTTTGGCTGACTGATATCCTAAAAGGTATGACTTGAAAATTCAAACATGATAAATGTTAGCAGCCGGCCAAATCAGTTCCATGGCACAAAATGAATACCCCTTATTTCTTAAAACCTCCATTTAATGCCATAAAAGAAATACCACATGCCCCCTTTTCTTTAAAGTTTTAATCTAATAATATATACACAAATGCTACTAATATGGCTAGTTGCTTAAATGCTGGAAATATCAAGATTTTTCTTCCAACACAACTCAAATATTTTTCTTCAGTGACATCCTATAGAAGGAAGTGAGACTAATTTTGGGTGGGGTTGATGTTTGATGCCACCTACTGGAGCTTTACGACAAATCCTTATTTTGATATTTTAAAGATTTGTTTCTAGTCTTGGTCGGCAAACTGACATGAAAAAAAGGCTTCACCACAATACAGTTTAGATGTTTTTGTAAACCTGCTCTGAAATTGGTGTTGGATTTGGCATATGTTATTAACATTTACATCCTGTTTTCCTTTACCTCTCTGTTCTGAATCGGAGAGATTTATTTATTTTACAGTATTTATATACCACCAAAAACCCAAAAAAATCCCTGGGCAGTTTATATTAAAAATGCAATAAATTTTTTTTTAAAGAAACTTAAATATTCATAAATAAATTCCAGAATAAAACCAGAGGAATAAATCCAGGTTTAAAACCAGCACCACTCACTTGTCCCAGCTAGGGATTGGGGAGAAATTTGGTTCAGTTTGCACTGGTACACAAACCTTCCTAATTGGCATTTCCCAAAATAAAATGCGAACCAAAACATAGTGATTCTTCAAAAATTTGTACTTCTCCAAATTTTGCACTGCAATTCTCAACTAATGTGTGCAGAAATGCATATTCTACAGAAAGTGTGCATAAAAGCTATTAGCAAAAATAGCATACAAAAACATTTTATCAAGGGAAATTGTTTACAAAAACAGGCACATTAGACAAAATTGCATGCAGAAATATGTATATTCGTAGAAATTTGTGCTAAAATGCTGATAAATTTTTATGAAGACTTTCTTTTGCAAACTAATGTTGAAATATGGAGAACTGAACTTGATGGGAAAAATGAAAAAGAGGGAAATTGGCAAATTCACATATCCCTAGTCCCAGCCTTTGAAATATCCTGTCACTAAGGCTGCCTTCTTTGATTGTAACTTATTCCATTTCTTGTTAGTGCTCAGTTGAAGGCAGCTTAATATGTAGGGAAGTGAAATTGGTGTCTTTGCAGGACAGACTAGAAACAGCCTAAATCATTTCAGCACCCTGTAGCAAAGCATTCAAATATCCCCCCTTTATGATAACAAAAATATTATTATCAACTAAATAACTGATATATTTGCTACCTCTTAAGTTAATGGTACCCTTCACTCTGCCTAGTGATCTTGCTGTAATTGGAACTGGAGAAAGATCTAGTGCTTTGGCCTACAGGAGGGTGAATCCAGAGCCAGTTGCAGGCTGGGAGGAGGAATCCAAGGGAGAAGATAGGGCTGGAACAAGGATGAAACAGACAACAACCAGATTGAGAAATTGGCTGGTTTCGGAGGGGAACAGACAGACAAGAAGTAAAAGGAACACGTAAAAGGAACAAGTAAAAGCCCTACACGGCACAGGACCACAATACCTGTTGGAACGCCTCCCCCGTTATGAACCTGCCCGTACACTACGCTCATCATCAAAGACCCTCCTCCGAGTTCCTACTCATAGGGAGGCTCGGAGGGTGGCAACGCGGAAGAGGGCTTTTTCTGTGGTGGCCCCCGAACTGTGGAACGATCTCCCAGAGGAGATACGCCTGGCGCCAACGTTACTATCTTTTCGGCGCCAGGTTAAAACTTTTCTCTTCACCCAGGCTTTTTAATATGTTTAGTATGCGTTGATATTGTTTTTAACTTTTTAACATTTTAAACTTTTAATCTGTTTTATATTGTTACATGTTTATTGTATTTTTTTGATGTTTCTTGTCTTGTGAACTGCCCAGAGAGCTTCGGCTATGGGGCGGTCTATAAGTTTAATGAAATAAATAAATAAATAAATAAAACAGGAAGGCTGATGAGGCAAACCTGAGGCAAGACTAGGAAGTAACTGTACAGCCATTGTCTGACTGTTGAACCAGACCTGACCTGGAAGTATTTATCACCAGACCAGGTCAAAATGAACCAATCTGTTGCTGAGGAGAACTACACTGCCCCCTTCCTAGATCCTGCATCTTTGAGTGCCTCACTAAAAGGGGAACCAGTTCACAGACCAGAAGGCTCCTTGTTGCCAATTTTCTCTCTCGTTACGAGTAAACTACTGCTGTCTTATCTCCCTTGTGGTAATTTGCTTCCCAACTGGATTGTTGCAGCAAAAAGTTGGTGCTTGTTGAACCTCCATTCCAAAAATAAAGTAACTAGCTATAAATTAGAATTAGCATTTGCACAGAGCTTCAGGGAATTCAAAGTGCTTCACATACTTCCTGCCAGTAAGCCTTAAGGCAGAATTGTACACTAATAATATATTACTTATTGTAGATGGGAGGCTGAGACTGCAATATGATGGTTTGCCAAAGGCCTCCTACTAATAAGTTAACAGCTGAGACAAAATTGGAACTGGTGACTTTCAAGTTCATAGCTACTATACTACAGCCTGCTCTATAAAGTAAAATCAGATAACTTGTGCAAGAGGTGAGCTGCTATCATTTACTAGAGCTCAATTACTCTGCATATTAATTTAGTATAGCAATGACACATACATACACATACACTTAAATCCAGTTAAAACATATTAACACAGATAATATATACAGAAAGATTTATGCGTACTGCAGGAGTGTGTTGCAAAATCAAAAATTCCCTGACTGTAGAAAGCAAACATGTCATAGAGAAATGTTGTAGCCTCCTCTCTGATATGTTATTTTCTATGTGTATGTGGTTCTTTGGTGTTGTTATTGAAGAGGATTCAAACTTGCAAACACACACACACAAGAGAGCGAGAGAGAGCATTGTGAAATGGTACAGTCCCAGATGGGCTGAACTGTGTGATTTTTCTGAACATGTAGATCAGCTATTAGCCTTTTTGGTGCTTGAGGCATCTTACTGAAGCTGCACTTACTTGGTCTACTTCTCAGTTGCAGGAAGATATCTCCCAAATTAAGCTAGGTATGTGCACTGTGAGTAGGCTTCAGTTGCTTAGGCCAGGCTTCCTCAACCTGGTGCCCTCCAGATGTTTTGGACTACAACTCCCATCAGCACCAGCCAGCATGGCCAATGGTCATGTATGATGGGAGCTGTAGTCCAAAACACCTGGAGAGCACCAGGTTGGGGAAGATCATTTTAGGCTCCTACTTTGATAAGAAGTTCTTGTGTTGATGTGTAAGAGCACTCTTTAGGAAGCCTTAGTGTAACATGGATGTCCAGTGCCATCTTGGAGTAATTATCCACACATACACACCCCACTGCCACTGTAATAATTATAATGTTATGGCCTAAGTCATTTAGGTGCATGGGAATAGTCCCAAAATGGCAATCCAACACTGAGCTTTTAGCCTGACTCACAATTAACCTGCTTTGATCTGTGAATATATTCCCTAATAGGCAAAACACCCTTGCGGTTGAAGAATGTACCTATAGCCAACAGATATTTCTAGCAAACTTTAAAAAGCACGGAAACTGGGCAGCTATAGTGAATGCAACAGGGAAGCAGGAGACCTGACCTCCTCTCTGAGATTATTTATTTATTTATTTATTTATTTATTATTGGATTTATTAGTCGCCCATCTGGGAGGTTGTCCAGCCACTCTGGGCAACATACAGCCAAAAACATAAATTACATTAGACAATAAACATAAAAACATTAGCACATTAAAATCACAACCAATAGCTACAGAACCTAACCCACCTCAAAAGCCTGTTTGAACAGCCAGGTCTTCAAAGCCCGGCAGAAACTCATAATTGTACTGCCCTACAAATTTGTAAAAATGCAAACCCAATTTGGATTGGTCTTTCACAGACCAATCCACTTCCTGTGTAGCTTGGAAGAATCTGATAACATGTACCTCTGAGAATATGGTGAGTGGTGGCAACACCTGTCATCTCCAAAGATGAATTACATTTTTGTATGTTTGTTGGTGTTCTTCTTACTTTGCTTCTTTTCTGTGTTACTACTATTTCTAGAGAATCTAACCGAGAAAATTATATTTCTCTCATTATTCATCCTAGAAATCTGTGTCAAATTTATTTTTATTAATTTCAAAGCCTTTTTATTGGTCATTGTCATATGATGGTGAAGACAGCCTTTTGTGTTTCAAACTGGAGGTTATGTTCTATTTCTGTTTTCGGTGCATTAACTGTTGAATCTGAAACTGCAGTTTGATGCAAAATCAGACTGATTACAATATGTTACTACTTAAGCAATGACTCTAGCTGTTGGAAAAAACAAACGTGGCCTGCCCAAGATGCATGTTTTCAGCCTGCTATGCTTAAATCACTCTACTTAAGGAAAGGTAGGCATGGTCAATTAAAAATACAGACCACACCTAGAAATTTGCTAGAATATATTTCACCTCCCACTGCTTTATCTTGTGCAAACTGAGACACTCCTCATGTTCATTGGAGACTATTCTGCAGAATAGTCAGTGACATTATTCCACAATTTTTTGTAGGTTTTTTTAGCGTAAATCTTGCAAACTGTTACTGTACTTCACATATTCACAGAAACAGAAGCGAAAGAAAATTATTTACTATAGGAAAAAGTTAAAAAGAGAGAAAGACCTCAATGGATGTCTGAGAAAACAAAGAAGGAAAGCAAAAGCAAAAGGAGAGAGAAACACAGTCAAAACCCTAAATGCAATAATACAGCGACTAGTCTATAGGGGAAAAGAGAAGTATTGTATAGAAATAGAAGAGGACAACAAAAGAGATAGAACAAGAGCCCTATTCCAAAAGATTAAAGAAATTAGAGGGAAATTTAAACCAAGAGTAGGGATGTTGAATAATCAACAGGGGAACACACTGACTGACCAAGATGAAATAAAAGGAAGATGGAAGCAATACACTGAAGAACTCTATAAAAGAGATGACAGGATGACAGATTCATTCATGGAGGATGATGAAGAACCAGAAATTTTAAAATGTGAGCTGAAAGCTGCTCTTAAAATACTTGGAAGAAACAAATCACCAGGAATAGATGGCATACCAATAGAGTTCCTACAAGTTACTGAGACTGAATCTCTCCAAATTTTCACAAAAAATTGTCAACAAATATGGAAAACTATACAATGGCTCACAGACTGGAAGCGTTCAATATATATCCCAGTTCCAAAGAAAGGGGATCCAGGGAATGCAGTAATTATTAAACTATTGCCTTAATATCCCATGCAGATAAAGTAATGTTCAAGATTCTGTTTTACTGTTTCACTGTTTTACGGTGGTTCCGTTCCTATCTCTCCGGTAGATATCAATGGGTGGCATTGGGAGATGAGGTTTCAGACCCTTGGCCTCTCAATTGTGGAGTGCCACAGGGTTCTATCCTCTCCCCCATGCTATTCAACATCTATGTGAAACCGCTGGGAGCCATCATCAGGAGTTTTGGGCTGCAGTGCCACCAATATGCGGATGACACTCAGCTCTGTCTCTCATTTAAGTCCTCACCAGAGTTGGCTGTGAATGCCTTGTCCAAGTGCCTGGAGTCCGTAAGTGGATGGATGGGAGAGAACAGGCTGAAGCTGAACCCTGACAAGACCGAGGTGTTGCTCGTGGCTGATAAGAGAAGGTTGGGAAATTTTGACTTGGTGCTTAATGGGGTGAGACTACCCCTGAAGGACCAGGTCCGCAGCCTAGGGGTCATTCTTGACTCCCAGCTGTCCATGGAGGCTCAGGTTTTGGCAGTGAGCCGGGCAGCTTGGTATCAATTACATCTGGTACAGAGGCTGCGACCCTACCTTCCTGTACATCTGCTCCCGCGAGTGATACATGCCCTGGTCTCCTCTCGCTTAGACTACTGTAATGCGCTCTACATGGGGTTACCCTTGAAAACGGTCCGGAAATTGCAGCTGGTACAGAATGCGGCGGCCCGCGTGATAAAGCAGAGCCGCCGGCGGGATCATATCACCCCAGTGTTGGTAGATCAACACTGGTTACCAGTTGTTTACCGGGCCCAATTCAAGGTGTTGGTACTGACCTTTAAAACCCTATACGGTTTCGGCCCAGTTTATCTGAAGGAACGCCTCCAGTATCACGAATTATGCCGCCAAACAAGATCAGCCTCACAAGACCTTCTCTCGGTCCCACCGGTGAAAACAGCTAGGCTGGTGCGGACCAGAGAGAGGGCATTTTCAGTTGTGGCCCCCACCCTCTGGAACTTGCTTCCTTTTGACCTCCGTCATGCCCCCTCCCTGATGGTCTTTCGCCGGGCCTTAAAGACCTGCCTATTCAGACAGGCCTATGGGATTGCCGGGGCAGATTAAGGTTATAGTGTATTAATTGGCCTATGGGATTTCTGGGGTGGGTTAGGTTTTTATATTGTATTACTGAAGGATGGTTTATGAATTGCTGTTAATATTGTAATTTGTTATATGCATATGTTTTTATATTGTATTTATATTGTGTACGTCGCCCAGAGTGTCCGCTTAGGCGGACAGATTGGTGACTAATTAAATAAAATTTTATTATTATTATTATATTGAAAGATGCTTTAGATGATTGTTGACTGTATTTGTATTATATTGTATTTTATATTGTTGTACATCGCCCAGAGTGTCCGTTAATTCGGACAGATGGGCGACTAATAAATAAAATTTTATTATTATTATTATTATTATTATTATTATTATCAGTGCAGTAGAACAGCATAGCCCATTTGGAAATTCCGTGTTTAATTTAGTGGCACCCAAAGAAGCAATTTTGTGATTTGTAGTCAATTCTGAACAATTTTCCAAATGACAAAAACATGTTATTTTGTTCCTCAGAACCAACATTCCAGTTCATGGGCCCAGGACTACAAACTAAGAACTCCACTCATCTTAGTGACAGCTTATGAGGTAAAAAAAAAAAGATCAAGACCATAATATCCTGTGGTCCACATTGGCCCAATCAATCCGAATAACTGTCACCAAATCTTTTTAAATAGGGAGAAAGACATTGCCTTCTTTGTCCCAGTTGTTGATTTCCAGAGGCCATGTTTTTGTGGCAGGCAATTAAAAGCTAAGAAAGAACAAAAAACACCATCCCCACTGCAAAAGGAAAATCCTGTCTCATGGCAGCAAAGTTCAGGCACATCCCGCTAAAAATCTCCAACAATAATGTATTCCCCTCCCCTGCCATTTAGACGCATCTGTTTGCTCTTCACAACCCCACCACGACCACCATAGGGGTCACTTGAAGGGCAAGTTCAAAGGATCCTCATCTCAGACCTAGCAAGGCCAACTCTACCAATAGGCTAAATGGAGCAGCAGGTGCTGGGGTGGGGAGTGGAAACAAAGCATTGGAAGGCAGAGTTGTGTGTGCTTTCAGCAAAGGTGTGTGTACTTTAGGCAAAAACACATTTTTGTTTATAATTTTATATGGAAAGCGGGATTGGACCAAGATGAAGGAGGTGTGAAAATTGGAGGGAGAAATATCAATAATTTAAGATATGCAGATGATACCATACTACTAGCAGAAACCAGTAATGATTTGAAATGAATGCTGATGAAAGTTAAAGACGAAAGCACAAAAGCGGGACTACAGCTGAACGTCAAAAAGACAAAAGTAATGACAACAGAAGATTTATGTAACTTTAAAGTTGACAATGGGGACATTGAACATGTCAAGGATTATCAATACCTTGGCACAGTCATTAACCAAAATGGAGACAATACTCAAGAAATTAGAAGAAGGTTAGGACTGGGGAGGGCAGCTATGAGAGTCCTCAAATGCAAAGATGTATCACTGAACACAAAAGTCAGGATAATTCAGACCATGGTATTCCCAATCTCTATGTATGGATGTGAAAGTTGGACAGTGAAAAAAGCAGGTAAGAGAAAAATCAACTCATTTGAAATGTGGTGGTAGAGGAGAGCTTTGCGCATACCATGGACTGCGAAAAAGACAAATAATTGGGTGTTAGAACAAATTAAATCAAAACTGTCACTAGAAGCTAAAATGTTGAAACTGAGGTTATCATACTTTGGACACATCATGAGAAGACATGATTCATTAGAAAAGATAATAATGTTGGGAAAAACAGAAGGGAATAGAAAAAGAGGAAGGCCAAACAAGAGATGGATTGATTCCATAAAGGAAGCCACAGACCTGAACTTACAAGATCTGAACAGGGTGGTTCATGACAGATGCTCTTGGAGGTCACTGATTCATAGGGTCACCATAAGTCGTAAGTTGTTGTTATAATAACATAATGCATTTTCTATGTTATTTTCACCAACGTAGGCATTTATATGTACACTTTCCCCTAATATATGCATTTTTGTATACATTTGGTTGGACAACTGCATTACAGAACTTGAAGTTAATTTCAAAGGATAGCTGCATTTCAGCTTGTATAGTATTCCAGAAAGAGTGAATTAAGGAGTTTTACATTAAAATGTGAACCAAGCCACATTCTCCTGCATTCCTACCAGCAAAGTAAGTCCTGAATCCTGATGATGAAGATCAGGGAGTGAAGCCATACAGACACCAAAGAAGGAACTTAATGCCAGTCCCAACAATACTTTCAAGCCCTAGACATCCTCTTTTGCACCTCATTCTCCAGGTTATAACACCAGGAATGTATCTACTCCATTGTGCAAAGGGTAACGCTAATACTCAGGAAGGAGGCAAGGCCAAAAGAGAATAACTCATGGTAGCCAGCTCCCTTTTCCAGTCTTCCTCTCCCACAACTCATGCCTGTTTCTTTAAGGAGGGAGGGAGGATAACTACTCAAGGGTAAGGTCAAGAATGTGACACCTTATCATTTATGATAGGATCACAATGTGGAGGAGTTGAACAGCTTCTTCCTCACACCAAAGCAACCTACCAGGCTGCCTGGCACAATGTACTTTCTTAAAACCTTAGTAAAGGTCAAAATATATGTCCGGAGGTACTCCTCTGGTTTCAGGGAAGTTCCCTGAAGGTCACAGATATCTTGCCTGCAGTGTGTTTCCTTCCTTCTACTGCATACATTCCACTCCCACTTACACCACATTCAGAGTACTGACAGAAGTGTTGGCTTCATAGTGCAAAACTAAGGAAGGATACCCCGAGCTGTTGCATAGTGAGACATGTGACACTTTACTTCCTATGTAAAATTTAAATATTGAGTACTGCTGACAAAAGAGTAACCATCACAATCTATTAGACATCTCGGGGTAAGCTTGAGACAGGGGGACACAGGAGATATGTTCTAACATGAGAATAAATTGACTGTGTCTTAAATCCAGGATCCTGTTCTCACAGTAGCCAACCAGTTGCCCATGGGAAACCTGCAAGGAGGACCTGAGTGCAAACAGCATACAGTTTTGTTTTTCTTAAACCTGTTCTGAATTAACACATTTCATAAGTGGCTTCAAAAGTGCATTACTTGGGGACATCTATCCCATTACTTGGGGACATCTATCCCATTACTTGGGGACATCTATACCAGAGACTTAAACTGATTTAATACTCTTTCCTTCTTCCTGGAAAACTTTGGGAATTGTAGTTTTATGAGGGACTGGGGATCTTTAACAGACACTGCTCAGTGCCCTCACCAAACTGTATTTCCCAGGCTTCTTTTAGGAAAGGCATATCAGTTAAACTGGTATAAAGACAACATAAATTGTCACCGTTTTCGGACCAGGAGGCATGTTTCGAATTTTGAGGGTGTGCTGAGGGCTTCAGTCATAAAATGGCTGCCACGGGGGTTTGTAGCATAACACAAAAATGGCTGCCATGGAGGGCATGGCACACCACACAAACTTAGGGAGAGAGTACAGCCATTGTTGCTTTTCCCCTCCAGCCCGACAATCTCATGTTTATCATGGGAAGTCCACTATGTCCTGCTGGTCCTTACTGTGTAGATACAGCTGTTAAAGGCACAAAAGCCCTGTTTTCCACAATGCCAATTCTAAACCAAAGCCTAAGCTGCCATCCTATCTCCACATACCTGGGAGTAAGTCCCATTAAACACAAAGAGACTTACTTCTGAAGTAGACATGTATACCATTGTACTGTAAATTAATATATAATGAATTCTTAATTAGTGTCTGGACATCAGCTCCTACACAGCAGGAGGCATGCCTAAGCCTCTGCAAAGTTTTCACATTTTTCATTTGTCATTTGGAGAATGCATTCTTTAACATCCATCCACACTTATTGTGTAGAAGTATTCACAGAAAATAACTTCTTGGTAGTACCTGATCTCAGATGAACCCTGCACAGGAAAGATGCATCCTGGTAACTAGGTAAAAAGGAAAGACAAACTGTGGAGATTCCAAGTGCACTAAAGGGGAAGGTAAAACAGAAGCTCTTTAGGACCAGAGGGATTCTTATTGCCTGGTGTCCAAACAACTCACTTATCAATCACAGCTCTAACTTCACTCATTGGCTAAAAATACTGACAGCCAGGAGCAACCAGGCTGGCTCATGTCAAGGAAATAGCTTAGAAGGGTACCTGCACATTTTGCTTCATAATCTTCTTTTGAGTAGACTTACTTTTTAAAAAATAAAAGTTCAGAGTCTGAGGTCTCTTCCTGTGGACACCATTTAAGGCCTTCACAAGTGTCATGGCATCTGCTGGTACTAGGCTGGCACCCCTGATCTATGAAAAAAGATTTGTAGATTATCGCAGGACAAAATGCCTAATTTCTGATAATGAAATTTCCTGCTTCCTTCTCTAGCATGATAGAACCAGAGCAAAAACAAACAAACCTGACAACAGATATGTCCATGATTATATATGATGTTGTACTGCTGATAGTGATACTGTTACCTGTATTTCCTTTGGCTGAATAGGCTCAAAAAAAAAAAAAGGATTTACAAGCATGCAGGCTGATAATTGAGGAAAGAGTCATTCAGATTGTAGAGGTGGAATGTGATCCAGTAAGTGGCTCAGAAATCCTGCTTGTGACTTTGCATTCCTTCAGCAGCATTTGGGAGCTGAAAGATAAAATACATGTAACATACCACACCACTTGGAATTGCACAACTTATTTATTAGCTGAAAACAGCAGCTGCAGGATGTGTCAGGATTAGGACTGTAGGGTGTGGAGAACCAATCCATTCCTCCCATGCTGTGACCCTGATGAAAATCCCCCTGCACCAAAGCTGGAAAATTCATCTGTCCCATTAGAAACTCCCCTCGCATGCCAAATAGCAGCTTCTGGATAGGCAATTTTCACTGGAACCATGGCATAGGAGGGAAGGGTTAAGTTGGGGCTGGGGAACTATATCTGGCTTGCAGACCAGATCATTATCCCACCCAACCCCTGCAAGCTAAATTTCACAAGAGAGTGGGGCTGCCACCACCTGACATCAGGTGAACTCTTTTTGCCCATGAGGCTGTTTGAAATTAATCTGTGTGCGCAAATACACAGCCATTCAAAGTGCTCCACAAAACCTAATAATCAGCCAATTGTCAGGTCTTGCAAAGCACTCCACCTGAACTACATTCAGCTGATAGTTGGGTCTTTCGGCCCGTCCAACCTTACCTGATAATCCACATTTTCCATATTAGCTTTGTCATCGGAGAGTCCCCACCTTGACTGTTTGTTTGCTGTTTCAATGTAAACAAATCTGCTGTTTTCGCACCCAGACATGAAATACATTCATTTCATTTTTTTCCAAAGCTCCGCCTGTCACACCACCCCTATGAGCCAACTGGTCTGCAAAATATGACGCTGGCTTTCTCGGACATTCATGCTTATGTGCAAAAGTGGAAATACGCAATTGGCTGGGAAGGATAGAAGGGGTATGGGAAAACGCCCAAGGACTGCCCCTGGAATGCCTACTGTAGTAAACTCTGCGGCATTGCATCCGAGTGCCATAAAGGTAATGCAATTGCTTCCCGCTTTAGGAAAGCATATCGTATTTTTCAAGGAATCACAAATATGGATTTGTGAGCACAAAAATCCGCAACTAGGAGTAACATTGTATGGACCACGCAGAATTAATCACTACATAAAGCGATCATATTGCTGATTATACAGTCGTTTGGACGGGCCCCTAGAAGCCCTTTGCACAGGGCTTTGCAGGCACCACCGATCAACTGTGCCTGCAAACTTCTTTTGGCTGAACCAGGTCTTTATCTGCCCCATACCTGTCATCATATATGTTGTCATATGAAGGGCAAGTTGGTGTGGCTTGGCTGGAATGGCCTTGCAACCCAAATGGGGAGTCATGCTGGACCTAATTAGGTCCATGGGCTGGAAGTTCCCCACCCTTAGGAAATCCTCCCTCCCCATACATCATGGTCTTAAAATTTTCCCTCATTCACAGCTGCTATTTTTAATTAGAACGTCAGTCATGCAACTCCCAAGTGACATGTTTGGCCTTAAATCAGAGTCTGCTATTGTGAAGAGAGAAACGTTTTGCTTTAGAACCATGTTCTGTCCCCATAAATGCATAAAAAGACAAATCGGCAGAAGAGAGTTACTGTATGTTGGTTTCATTTAAGGTCAAATACACAAAAAGATAAACTTTCCAGAACAGCCAAGAAAGAAAAAAGGAGGAAGATTGAATAGGTAATATCTTATTACTCAGATTTGAACATTTGCACTTGTGACCAGCTACTTGTGACCAGCTAGAAAAAGACACAGAGGTTTCACTAATAGCTGTGAATATTACAGAACCCCCTCCACCCCCTAGAACAATTTTATTTATTTAGAAAAATTATAACTTGCATTTCAATTCAGTGATTCCCAAGAGAGGTTACATCAGTCAAAACCACAAGCTACAATTCAAGAACATCAATAACCTAGCAGATAAAATGATATTGGAGAAACTATACAGCAGCCAATAAAACTCAATAAAATAGAAACCACATTAACTAGAGAAGGATTGTCAAAAAAGACAAGTCTTTACAGCCCCTTTGAAAGGGCTAAGATCCTGTATCTAGCACACCTTGGCAGGCACCAGGTGGTTGATTCCATAATCTGTGGGCTGTTTGTTAGACAAGGTGACTCCACAGTAGCCACCAACCTGATGAATAGTGGAATCATCAAAAGGGATTTGTGCTTGTTCTCAAAGAGCAGGGAGATACATATGCTCTCTCGATAAATATATGGACAGATATGAATCAATTCAGCTAATAAAGTGGGGAATAACTATTAACGGCTTTCTGAATATATTCATAGAGCCATCCTGTACTTCTTACACCATCCACATTCTTGCACCAATAATTTAGGCACGGTGGATGTGGTCTGGGAGCTCAAGTCCTCCCCCTGATTGCTACTGTTTGCAGAGAAGCCACTTGCCAGAAGAGACCAGTCCAAATGCAATGTATCAGTATGCAGACAGCTCTATTAATACCATCACATTTTCCTCATTGCAAAGTTCATTTCTCACCAGGGTCTCCATAAATAGGAATAAAAGTCCAGAACCATTATGGCAAAGGGAGAACTCAACCACAAAAGTATATAGTGCAACACTATCAATACAAGGATTTGGATAATCTCTCTTCTTTCATATATCCACATTTATTTGTGTTATGGCAACAGAGACAACAAAGATATCATATCCAAGGCACTGAGCTGAAGATGAAAATGCTTTGATAAACCAGTTTGACAGAAACTATCTTTAAAATGTGGCCTATTTAGGCATTTAAATAGTTTCAGCAATGTAAGGATCACAGCAGCATTTCTTAAAAAGAGTAATTGAAGGGAACGCTGTTTGAAAGTATCGAATCTCTTGCCTTCCTTCCTCAATCTCAGCAACATAAACTATCATAAACATTGGGCAACGCCTAAAGATTTTCCTTTATCATCTGGGAAGCTTCCACAGACTTCACTGGGAAGCTACCCAAATAAAAACAAGTGTTGATTTAAACTCTGACACCACCTCATCTTCTAATTCAGGCATGAAGAGAACCTCCAGCTCAGGGGCCAAATCCGGCTTTCTCTATTTGGCCCGCAGGACTCTCCCAGAACACATCCCCTCCCGCAGGGCACACTTCCTTGAATGCTTTTGCCTGGCTAGGATGCACCCTTGAACTATGATAACGCCTCATGCTTGCCTGGAAAGATGGAGGGGTGTGTGTGTGTGTGTGTGTGTGTGTGAGAGAGAGAGAGAGAGAGAGAGAGAGAGAGAGAGAGAGAGCACAGAAACTTCTGACTTTTGCCTGGCTGGAATGTAACCTGTACAAAGGTAAGTTGGTCTGCTCACTTTTACATCTCGCAATTGCCATACCATTGCTATGCAGCCCTCGAAAGGTTGCCCATGAGGAAATGCAGACCTTGGCCTGAAAAAGGCCCCACTCTGTTCTAAGTCAATTTGCATTCCTAGTGAGGTTCTGGTCCCAAATTAACATTCATTCCTTCATATACATATATACTCATCTATCTATCTATCTATCTATCTATCTATCTATCTATCTATCTATCTATCTGTCTGTCTGTCTGTCTGTCCCAAGGTGATTTATACACCAAAAAAAACCTGTTAAAAGTTTTTTTAAAAAATAGTATCTAAAAAAACTGAAAATAGGTTTTAAAATAATACAAATGAACACCTAAAGCTTGATGAAACAAAAATGTCTTCAGTTGTAGTCGCCTTTTGTATTTCGACAGGAATGCTATTTCACAGAACAGCGGCAGCCACACTCAAAGTCCTGCTCCGAGTTGCTGTGGAGTGGACTTCTGATATCTTTGGAACTTCAAGGAAAAATTCTCTTTCAGACCACAAGGTAATCTCTCAAGTAAGCTGGTCCTTATATGTTAGTACCAAAACTTTAAACTTGATCCAGTACCAGATTGGCAGCCAATGCAAATCCTGCAAACGATGTGTTAATATGCTAGTGGTAGTTTGCCCCTACAGGCAACCAAGCTGCAGACTCCTGACCAACCAAGCTGTAGCCTCCATACCTCAGCAATCCAACTTTGGAGTTACCAATGCATGGACAACTGTGGTCAAGTTATCCTGATTCAGGAATAGCCACTGCTGTCTTACAGCCAAAGCTGGTAGAAGGCACTCCTAACTACCGAGGGCATCTTCACTTCCAGTGCCACAGCTGGATCTAGGATCACCCCCAGACTATGTGTACTAGCCTCTTGAGTTCTATGAGGCTACTTTGTAAATGAATAATGCAAACACAATTATAGTTTAAAACAGGTAACAAAAATTGCAAAAACAATGCAACATCCCAACAGAATTTAACATATGTCTTCAGAATATAATAATTCCCAAAGTTCCATGCATCAAGCAAGCCACCAGTGTTGAAGTTGCTTGAAGAAAATTCCAGGATAGGAAGATCAGGGGTTCCCATACACCAATTAAAGCCCTAAACAAAATGTAAGATAAATGCAAATATGTAAAGCCATAAAAAGGAATTTACTCTTCCATTCCCTCCTACACGTATAAATTAAAATCCCATTACCTAATTCAAGGTGACAACGGCCTAATTCTTGTTTCCTGGCAATAACAGCTCCTTTCCTCGGCAGCCTCTCTCTCTCTCTTTCTGATATAAAACTCACAAATACAGTCACTTCCTTAATGTTTCCCCACCCACTGGGCCAAACCAACAATCCATAGGGGTTACATGCATGACTCCATTCAGTGTGGAGTGAGTGACTCCATTCAGGGCAGGCAACTTACCAGCTTCCCAAACCTGGGAAACACTGGCCCACTGAGGCTGGCTTCCCAGGATACAGACCAGGGCCGGTTCTAAAGGGTGGCCAGGTTGGGCACTGGCCCGAGGGCCCCGGAGCTACAGGAGCCTTGAGGGACCCTCTGCTCCCCTTCCGCAATCCGTGCCCCCCATGCCCCCCACGTACCTGTCAGCAGGCTTTTTAGCATTGCCCTTAATGAAGATGGCGGCTGCAGCTTCCCTAAGGTACTGAAGCCGCTGCCGCCATCTTAGTTGATGGCAGAGATGTGCGCACATAGCACGCACGTGTACCATCAACAAAGATGGCGGTGGAGGCTTCATTCCCCTTAGGGAAACCACGGCCGCCATCTTCATTAAGGGCAATGGTAAAGACTAGACAGGTAGGGGGGCTGCGTGGGGGCCGCACGCGCGAGCATGCGTGCACATGCGCACGCCCACCCACCCACTGGGGGGCCAGGGCAAGCTGATGCCCAAGGGCCCCTGCATGCCTGGAGCCGGCCCTGATTCAGACTATCGCTGCATTCACACTGTACATTTATTCCACTATTATTCCACTTGAAACAGTCATAGCTTCCTCCAAAGAATCCTGGGAAGTGTAGTTTGTGAGGGTGCTGAGAGTTGTTAGGAGACCCCTGTTCACCTCACAAACCTGCAATTCCCAGAGTTCCCTGGGAAGAGGGATTGATTGTTAAAACACTCAGGAAATTGTGGCTCTCTGAGGAGAATAGGGGTCTTTGAATGACTCTCAGCACCCTTCGCAAACTACACTTCCCATGATTATTTGTGGGAAACCATGACTCAAGTGGAATAATAGTGGAATAAATGCATGGTGTGAATGAGGCCTCAGTGTATTAGCTCTCATCCAGGGCCTGCACAGTCGTTCTTGATTCAGATGTTACAGAGAACAGAATTGAGTATCATTGTCATGGCCCCGTCAGAGGACTCCTCAGATGAGGACGACTCAGGAGTAACAGCAGCAGACCCAGGTGCAGCAGACTCAGAAGGAGACACAGAGGAAACTCCTGAGAATCCAGCTCCTTCTCCCCCTCAGCTGCAGAGCACCCCAGGGACAGCAGAGGCCCTGCAGCCAGATGCAGACAGTGAACAGGATACTCCCCCCTCACCTGCAGAACGTAGACAGCAGAAGGTCAGGCAGAAGAGAGGCAGGCCTGTCTCCTTAAGGCCCAAATGCTCCTGCTGTCCAACCTGCTCTTTATAAGGCACACCTTGGCTGCAGCTTGTTGCTGACTGCAACGTCAGGCGTGGCTTGTGTGTTCCTAGTTTCCTTGCAACCTCTTTTGGACTGACCCCTTGGCACTTGATCCCGGACCTCTACTGACCTCGCTTCTGGACTCCTGACTCGGCAAGTATGCTTCGGACAAGCCTGGCCCTTATCAGCTCCCCTCCTCCTAGACCTGGCAGATTTATGGCCAGACTGCTGGCTAAGGACTTTGCTTCCCTGCCAACCACCCAGGAATTTCCAGCCCCCCACCGGCACTGCTGACGCAGTGTAGAGCTGACAATCATCAGCATAGTGATGGCACCTCACTCCAAGTCTCCTGATGGCTGCTCCCAATGACTTCATATAGAGGTTAAATAGCATTGGAGATGGGACTGTGGCCAACGGGGCTGCAAGATGGCTTCCTAGTTTCCCAGCTCCATTCTCCTCTGGGTTATGTTCCCAGATTAACCATAGTTATCTTTAAAATCCTGGTTTTCATCATATTTTAGACCCTTTGGGGTATACTACCAAATTTTTCTAAAACTAAGGAAGGGGTTTAACGGGTAATATTCGGCCCTTAGACACAGACAGCCCAACTGCAACAAAGAGACCAGCATTCAACAATATGGCATGTGGCCAAGCAAAGAACTCGCACGTGGCAACCCAGGAATCTGGGGCTTCACTTCCTAATTTCCGGGAGGAATTGGCCACACAATTTAGATCTTTTAAGGAAGAAATGGAATGCTGCTGGGAAGCAAAACTGAAACCACTAGAGGACAAAATGGAGATGTTCGGCAACAGGTTGGGGAAAATAGCAACCTTGGCATCAGAAGCCTTGGATTTGGGATTGGCAAACGCGGAAGAGGAACTTTTACTCAAACATGAGAATAAAATTATTAAAAAAACAAACTTGAAGAATTGGAGAATAGGTCCCCTCATTCGAACTTATGTTCATTCAAATGTATGTTTTCGTGGCAGTAAAGAAGGATCTGAGGAGCACTCAATATCTATGGCCCCCCCTTATCACGGCATGGTTTGCAACTGCGGTCCCTGATTTTGAACTCTGCGCCTCAGATTTAGAATGGGCGCATCAGGCGTTGGCAGACAAACCTAAGGATGGAGCCCTTCTGAGTGACATTATAGTATGCTTCAAGTGATACACTAAAAATGAAAAGCTTATGTCACGAGTGAGGAAGATGAAAGAATTAACATATAGTGAACATGTCATGCTGGCATTAGAAGATTTTTGCCCTGACACGTTGAAGTGACAAAAAGATCTTTGTCCCTTTTCAGCTGCACTACAAAAGGCCAGTATAAAATATTATAGGGGATTCCCTTTCAGATTGGTAGTCACTCACAACAGTCAACAACTCACGGCAACATCCCTTAAAGATGCTCTACCCCTGCTCACTGCTTGTAATTTGGAATGGCCAGAAGATCTAGCAATGGAGGGTGAGGAGGAAGCAGATATGGAGAACTCTAGGCAAAGCAAAGGTCAGAGATGGGAGACGAGACACTCCAAGGTCATGCTTAGAAAACACAACACCCCAGCAAAAGATTCTTCACAGTTGCCAATTCGATGTGATGCTAATGCCCATCATCATCATCAATTATTTGACTCTTTTTTCTTTCTTTCTTTTACAGAAGAGCACAGATCTTCTTTAATTTGTTATCAGATAAAGGTGGCTGGTTTTGGAATCACAAACAGTGGTGATGAATGTTTTATAATCTGTTTTAGACTTCAAATTTTTGAAAAGGGAACAAGGAGAAACAGTGCAGAGGGCCTTTTCTTCACATACTAATCTTTTTAATTTGTAATGTTCATTTACTATAATTTACCTGGAGATGGGGAGGTTTAAGGGATCATTGTACTTATATTGTTTCTTATTAGATGTTTGTCTCGAGCCTTTCCTCTACAATCACACACAAAGGTGTGTGAGAGGTTTAACTTTAGGGTGTGTGCCATGAGGCACAGGCACTGGCTGGATTTCAGACCTAGTGTCAGTTATGTTAGATCAGATGTTTTAGGTTTAGGGTGGTGGTTAATGTTTTTCTGTTTATTGTTTCTGTGGGGTTTGTTAGGTGTGTTTGGGATAGGTTGGGAGGGAGGATTAGAGAAGAGGTGGGCAGTTCAAAGGCAATTGTTTGTATTAAGCCTATTTTCTCTGAGTAGAGAAGGATCCGAAGGTAATCTTTTACTTTTTATAAATATACGGATGATTTAGACATGTTAAAAATTGTAACTCTTAATGTTAAGGGTCTAGGCCATGATTTCAAGAGGAACTATGTAAAACTAATGCTCCCTTCAGTACTTTTTTAATTTATTTATTTATTTTATTTATTTTTAGACCGCCCTATAGCAATAAGCTCCCAGGGCGGTGTACAGCATAATAAAACAGGTTAAAATACAAGTGGATGTAAATACAATACACAATAAAACATAATTAAAAATTTCCAATTTTAAATTCAAATTTTAAAATTTTTAAAATGCCTGGGCAAAGAGGTAGGTCTTTACCTGGCGCCGAAAAGATAACAAAGAAGGCGCCAGGCGTATCTCATCAGGGAGGGCGTTCCATAGTTCGGGGGCCACCACTGAGAAGGCCCTAGCTCTAGTTATCGTTCTCCGTGCCTCCCTATGCGTTGGGACACGGAGAAGGGCCTTCGACGTCGAGCGCAGCGACCGGGTAGGTACATAGCGGGAGAGGCGTTCCGCCAGGTATTGCGGTCCGATGCCGTTAAGGGCTTTATAGGTAAGAACCAACACTTTGAATCTGGCCCGGAAACATATTGGTAGCCAGTGCAGCTGGGCCAGGACAGGTGTTATATGATCAAATTTTTTTGTCCCAGTAAGAACTCTGGCCGCAGCATTCTGCACCAGCTGAAGTTTCCGAACCGTCTTCAGAGGTAACCCTACGTAGAGTGCATTACAGTAGTCCAATCTAGAGGTTACCAGAGCATGGATAACTGTGGCAAGGTTCTCCCTATCCAGATAGGGTCGTAGTTGGGCTACCAGCCGAAGCTGGTAGAACGCATTCCGTGCCACCGAGGCTACTTGAGCCTCCAGTGACAGGAGCGGATCTAATAAGACCCCCAAACTACGGACCTGCTCCTTTAGAGGGAGTGTAACCCCATCTAGGGCAGGTCGGACATCAACCATCTGGGCAGAGAGCCCCCCCACCAACAGCATCTCAGTCTTGTCAGGATTGAGTCTCAGTTTATTAGCTCTCATCCAGTCCATTATCGTGGCCAGGCAGTGGTTTAGTACATTAACAGCCTCACCTGAAGAAGATGAAAAGGAGAAGTAGAGCTGCGTATCATCAGCATATTGCTGGAAACGCACTCCAAATCTCCTTATGACCTCACCCAGCAGCTTCATATAGATATTAAAGAGCATGGGGGACAGAACTGAACCCTGTGGGACCCCATATTGGAGTATCCAGGGACTCGAGTAATGCTCCCCAAGCACCAACTTCTGGAGACGATTCTTGAGGTAGGAGCACAGCCACCGCCAAGCAGTGCCTCCAACTCCTAAGTCCGCAAGACGTCCCACAAGGATACCATGGTCGATGGTATCAAAAGCCGCTGAGAGATCAAGGAGAACCAACAGAGTTACACTCCCTCTGTCTTTCTCCCGACAGAGGTCATCATACAGGGCGACCAAGGCTGTTTCTGTACCAAACCCCGGCCGAAAGCCCGATTGACATGGATCCAGATAATCAGTTTCATCCAAGAGAGCCTGGAGCTGGTGAGCGACCACACGCTCTAAAACCTTGCCCAGGAACGGAACATTTGCTACCGGTCTATAGTTGTCAAGATTTTCAGGGTCCAAGGAGGGTTTCTTTAGGAGCGGTCTCACCACCGCCTGTTTCAGGCAGGGTGGTACCACTCCCTCTCGTAAAGAGGCATTGATCACCTCCTTGGCCCATCCGGCTGTTCCGTTCCTGCTAGCTTTTATTAGCCATGAGGGGCAAGGATCCAGAGCAGAAGTGGTCGCCCGCACCTGTCCAAGCACCTTGTCCACGTCCTCGAGCTGAACCAACTGAAATTCATCCAATAAAACAGGACAGGACTGTGCTCCGGACACCTCATTAGGCTCAACTGCTACAATATTGGAGTCAAGGTCCCGGCGGATGTTTGTGATCTTATCTTGGAAGTGTCTCGCAAACTCATTACAGCGGGCTATTGATGGTATTATTGCGTTCTGAGGACCAAATTAACAAGAAATTTACAGTCCAAAACCAAAGGAGGCATTGTTAAAACATGGATACTTTGGTGAACAGTTCCTGGCTGCTGGCACATCAAAAGCATGGGGAGTTGCCATAATTTTTAGGCGAAATTTTCCTATTACGGTACAGAAGATGTGAAGAGATCCAGAGGGACATTTTTCTTTTTGTAGCAGGATTGTTTGGAGGAAAGAACATTTTACTTTTGGTACCGTGCATGCCCCCCAAAAAGGGCAGATAAAAATTTTCAATTTTTTTTTTAAAAAACTTCCTAAGTTTCAGCTTGGTCAATTAGTCATGGGAGGTGATTTCAACATTAACATGAAGGGGGTGGATGCAGCTAAATTGAATCAGAATTCTAAAATTGCACAAATGTCCCGGGGTGATAAAAAATATTCTTTGTCTAATGTGGTTAAAAGGCATTTTTTAATTTATTGTGTTATCATAATTTAAAAGAGGTGTGGTCAGAAATACATCCTAATAATCACAGTTTCACCTAGTTTTCTTTGGTCTATCATACACTTTCATGGCTGGATGGGATCCTTCTGTCAGATATGCTTCTCTCTTCAACTGTAAATACTTTAATAGGGTCAATTAGAATAACAGATTATTTAGGGTCAATTAGAATAACAGACAGTGATTGGGGTAGGGCAGTGTTTGAATGCTTTCCCTATTTGATGGTTGCATTCTTTGCTGCTCACTTCATTACCCTGTAAGGACATATTTAAGGAAGCTCTGGTCAATTATTTTCAGGAGAACGACACCCAAGGAATGCCAATAGATATCCAGTGGGAGGCAATGAAGGCGGTGGTTAGGAGAATCTGCATTAAGGAACTTCACAATTTCAGGGGGCATAACAATACACAAATGGAAACCTTAGAGACTGAAATAGCATGGTATCCGCAAAGCTCTCCTCCAACACGACATTTCAAATGAGTTGATTTTTCTCTTATCTGCTTTTTTCACTGTCCAACTTTCACATCCATACATAGAGATCGGAAATCATTCATTTTCCATTGGCAATCACTTGTGGCTGAGTAAGATTGTCTTCCAAGATAAGGTCTTTAATGGTGGGTCCGTAAGTGACTGTGGAGGCCAATTCTGGATCCACACAGCATTCCACAGTGAGGACATAGGTTTCCAGATTGAAGATGGTCACGATGAGGATTTGCTTGACGTACCTTCTGCTTAGCTCGTTTGTCCTTTTTGCCCTGTACTCGTGCTTCTTCAAAGTCCATTGCACCTTTGATAACGTCTGACCTCCAATTGGGATGCTCATGGTACAAGGCTTCCCAGTTCTCGATGCTTATGTTACATATTTTTAGATTAGCTTTGAGAACATGTTTAAACCTCTTTTGCTGTCCACCGATATTCCGTTTTCCATCCTTAAGTTGGGAGTAAAGTAGATGCTTTGGAAGACGGTGATCAGGCATTCGAACAACATGGCCGGTCCAGCGAAGTTGATGTTGGAGGATCATTGTTTCAACACTGGTGGTCTTTGCTTCTTCCAATATGCTAACATTAGTCTGCTTATCTTCCAAAGTAATTTGCAGAATTTTCTGGAGGCAGCGTTGGTGGAATCTTTCAAGACGTTGGGAGTGGCGTTTATAGATGGTCCATGTTTCAGAAAGTAAGGTTGGTAGTACAATGGCTTTGTAAATAAGCATTTTGGTCTCCCTGCAAATAGCCCGATCCTCGAACACTCCACGATTCATTCGGGAGAATGCGGCACTTGCAGAGCTCAGACGATGCTGAATTTCAGCGTCGATGTCAGCTTTTACAGAGAGATGACTGCCAAGATAAGAAAAGTGACTGACATTCTCCAGCATCGCACCATTAAGCTGGATTGATGGTGCTACAGAGGAATTGGTTCGCACTTGCTGATGAAGCACTTTGGTTTTTTTGATGTTAAGCGAGAGGCCAAGCTTTTCATATGCTTCTGCAAAGACATTTAGGATAGTTTGAAGATCTTCCTCTGAATGTGCGGAGACTACATTATCATCGGCATATTGAAGTTCTATGACAGAGGTTGTAATTACCTTATTTTTTGCTTTCAGCCTACTGAGATTAAAAAGCTTTCCATCTGTTCGATATGTGATTTCCACACCAGTGGGAAGTTTCCCCTCAACAAGGTGTAGAATCATGGCGATAAAAATAGCAAATAAGGTCGGAGCAATGACACATCCCTGTTTTGACGCCTGATCCCACTTTGAATGGATCACTCTGAGAGCCATTGTTATCCAGAATTGTTGCCGTCATGTTGTCAGGGAGGAGTCGCAAAACGTTCACAAATTTATCAGGGCATCCAATTTTCAGAAGGATGGTCCAGAGAGCAGTTTGATTTACAATATCAAAAGCCTTAGTCAGATTAATAAACGCCATATACAGAGGTCGGTTTTTCTCCCTGCATTTTTCTTGAAGCTGTCGTGCAGTGAAGATCATGTCCACTGTCGCCCTGGAAGGGCGGAAACCATTTTGGGATTCAGGGAGGATGTCTTCTGAGATAGGTAGGAGGCGATTTGCGAAGATCCTTGCAAGGATTTTACCTGCAGTAGCAAGAAGAGAGATGCCTCGGTAGTTCCCACAATAGAACAGAGTGATAATTATGGCATCCCTAAAGTCTTCCGGGATCTCCTTCCTCATCCAGATTTTTTCGATGAGCTTATGAAGTTGTTGTGTAAGTTCAGGCCCACCTTCTTTAAAGACTTCAGCAGGAATCCCATCAGGTCCACTACCATTGTTTTTCTTCATTTGATTAATGGCTTTACTGACTTCATCCAAATTAGGGGATACTGCAAACTCATCTCTAATTTGTTGTTGTGGGATTTGCGAGAAGACCTCATCAGCCACAATAGAGTTATGATTAACGAGGTCATGGTAATGGTCTTTCCAACACAGTGCAATAGACTCTTTGTCCTTTAGAATTTTGGTACCATCTATTGAACGTAAGGGATTTGTACCATAATTTGTTGGTCCATCGATGGCCTTTGTGGCATTAAAAAAGCCCCATGCATCATGAGCATCTGCAAAATGCTGGATTTCTTGAGCTTTCTTTATCCACCAGGCGTTCTTAAGTTCTCTAGTTCTTCTTTGGACCTCAGCCTTTGCACTGGCATAGATTTTTTTTCTTAGCAGCACAGTTAATGTCTTTTTGCCATATCTGGAAGACTTTCCTTAACAATGATATGTTCAATCTCACTATCATTCTCATCAAACCAGTCCTGATGTTTCTTAGTTTGGTATCCAATAGCTTGTTCACATGCTGCAACAATGTCTTCAGTTTAATCCCGTGTTCCTCAACGTTTTCAGGGAGTTCCGTAGGTAGATGTTTCTTGAGAGTTGTTTGAAAGCAAGCTCGCTTAATAGGATCTTGAAGGGCATGGATGTTCATTTTACACCTTGGTTTTCTTCCTTGGAGCCTACGTTGAGGAACAATATTAATGGCCATAGTAGATCGAATTAATCGGTGATCTGTCCGGCAGTCATCGGCACTCGTCATGGTCCTGGTGAGGAGTACATCACGATCTCTGGCACGGACAATGACGTAATCCAGGAGATGCCTGTGCTTCGACCGAGGGTGCTTCCATGATGTTTTAAATTTATCTTTCTGGTGAAAGAGTGTGTTTGTAATAACAAGATTATGCTCTGCACATTTAGTCAGAAGTAGAATTCCGTTCAGGTTGCTATTGCCAACTCCTTCTTTCCCAATGGTTTCTGGCCATAAATCAAAATCACGCCCAACTCTTGCATTGAAATCACCCAGGAGGACTTCCCGGAAGTGAGTGCTCAGCTGGTGCTTGTCTCTGAGAGATCTCTGCCTCAGAGGAAGCTTTTTTCAGTTTAAAAAACCAGTCAAGAGGAAACTTTGACTGGCTTAAATGTTCTCCAAGGTAAAGGTGAACCGATCAGATTTTTCACAGGACTTCGTTGAGCTGTCGGTGGCTGGAATTGATCAGGAATTCCCTGAGATAAGAAGGCATACCGATCGGCTGAAGACAGGGTCAGGACTTCCAACAAGCTGTACTGAAAAAAAGCGAGGCATTTTTTTTTCTTCTTAAAAACGTTCTTAACCAGCGAGCCTCCTTCTGTCTAAATCTTATCATTTGGCTTAAATTACTACAGTAAAAGGGATTTGTTTACGAATCAGCAATTGAGAAATCTGGGTGAGTCATACTTTCTCTCTTTTAAATATAATTAAGGAAGAAAGAAAATGTAAACAACTTATATATTTTTTTACGACAAAAAGCTGGCCTGAATTTGGAGTTTTAAAGTTTAAAAACAGATGAGAGGCAACTTGATTATTATTTGATGGAAATATATTTGGGACTATTTTTCTCCTTGGATTATTCCTTTTTGGACGAATCTGCTGTTCGTACATGTTACTGATTGCTTGGTGTTGTGAACCAGAATTGTTTTGCATTCCTGGACGTAGAGAAGAGCTGTGCTGGCCGGACTATAATAACAGGCCTGGAATATTAACTCTTTTGTTGGTGGAGGAAAAAAAAAGAAATAGACTGCCTCTAGGTTTTGGAACAGTGGTTAATATCAGAAATTAAAGGCTTCTTTTGAGAATGACAACCAGAAAAGCAGCTAAGGCTCAGGAGTGAAGTGGTTCAATTGATCCACAGGAAGGGGTTATACCCTCAGATAGGTTTCAAAAAATAATGGAAGGGTTTAGTGATCTAAAACAAGAAATGAAAATTGAATTGAAAGATATAAAAGACCATATTAAAACACAAGTGGAGGAGATTAAAGGGACAATTGGGCAAATAATAGAGGATGTAAAAATACAAAAGAAAAGGTACAAATCTTGGAGAATAGAACAGATATATTAAATCTGGAATTAGAAAAAAATTTGGACTACATGGCTGTGATTGAATTGAGAAATAAAGAACATTGTTTGAGATTCCGTGCAATCCCTGAGGAAACAGGGGAAGATATCAGAGATAAAATTGTTAATGCCTTAGTAAAATGTTTGGATTGGAATGAAGATCGGATGAAATTTGAAATAGATAAAGTTTATAGAATTAATTCCAGATATGCAACAATGAAAAAAATTCCAAGAGATGTGCTTGTTCACTTTATAAAAAAGACGACCAGAGATATGGTATTGCAACAACACTTCAATAATACCTTTAAAATTGATGGTAAGGAAATACTGGTGATGAAAGAAATTCCTATTAGACTTTTACGTAAGAGAAAAGAATATGCTTTCTTTACAGAAAAACTTAAGCAATGCAAAATTCAATTTAGATGGGATGTTCCAGAAGGAGTGATTTTTACATTCAGACAACAGAAATATCGATTGAATACTGTTCAAAAAGCAAGGGATTTCTTGAGAAAAGCTTCAAAAGACATGGAAGAAGATAAACTCAAAGATATGGATATAATTCCTGGGAAACAAAGTCAACAGGAACATGCAGAGGAGGGGAAGGAAGATGATGGATTAAAGGGAGCATCAGGTACATTTTAAAATACACGCTTAAAGATGGATTACAAATATCTAACTTGGAATATAAATGGAGCCAACACGGCGCAGAAGAGAAAGAAAGTGTTTCATTATTTGAAAAAATTAAAATTGGATATAATTTGTTTACAAGAAACTCATATTAAGAAGAAAGATTCCAAATATTTGATTTGTAAAAATTTGGGTGAAGAATTTATTTCGGCTGGATTAAAAAAAAAATCGAGTTGTTCTTTACATTAACCCACAATTGCTTCCCAAACTGATATTACTGGATGATAGTGGTAGATTTGTGGGGGTTGAAATTACTTTACAGGACATAAAATTTTTGATAGTGGGTATTTATGCCCCCAATGAAGATAAAACAAGGTTTTACACAGGACTTATGGAAAAATTGTCAGAGTTTTCATATGATCATTGGTGTGTCATGGGTGATTGGAATGGGGTAATCTCACCAAAAATTGATAGACTTTCTGAAAAAAAATATTAAAGAGACACAGGGTAAACTACCGAAGATTTGCTTTGAATTGATGGAAAATTTAGAATTGGTGGATACCTGGAGATATATAAATGATAACGCAAAGGAATTTACTTATTTTTCAGAAAGACATAAAACATTCTCGAGGATTAATATGATTTGGATGTCTAAAAATCTAGTGAAAGACATTTTTAAAATGGATATATTACCAAAAACTTTTTCGGACCACAATCCTGTGATATTAACTTTAAAAAAAAAAAATCTTGGATTTAGATGGAGACTAAATGAATCCTTATTACAGAATGATAAAATAGTACAAGAATGTAAGAAGAAATTAAAAGAGTTTTTTGAACATAATTTACATAAAGGAACAAATGAAAATATTGTCTGGGATACAAGTAAGGCATTTATGAGGGGATATTTTATTAAATGTAACTCTGAATTAAAAAAAAAGAAACAACAGAAAATGCAATTAATTTTGGAAGAAATAAAACAAAAAGAGGAAGAATTGAAAAAGAATCCAACTAAAGTTTCTATTGTAAATCAAATTAAAATGTTACAGAATCAAGTATCAATGCTGACAGTTAGAGAAATTGAAAGGAAACTAAATTTTGCTAAACAAAGGACTTTTGAATTTGCAAATAAACCGGGGAAATGGTTAGCATATAAATTAAGAAAAGAACGCCAAAAAAAATATTATTTTAAAGATACAAGAAGGAGATGAGATGCTGACAGATAATGTTAAAATCAAAAAGATTTTTCATCAATATTATTCAACATTGTACAAGTGTCAGGAAATCCCATCTGAAAAAATAGAAGAGTATATATCTAAACAGAATTTGCCTAAAATTACAGACTTTCAGAGACAAGCTATTAATGGCCCTATCACGTCAAGAGAGATATCTGAAGCTATAAGGAAAATTAAATCAGGAAAGGCGCCAGGACCAGATGGGTTATCTGCAGTGTACTATAAATGTTTGGAGGAAGAACTTTTGTTACCTTTACAGTATACAATGAATTCTATTTTGCAAGAGGGGAAAATACCGGATAGTTGGAAAAATGCTAACATAACATTAATACCCAAAGAGGAGCAAGATTTAACTAAAACAAAAAATTATCGGCTGATATCTCTATTGAATAATGACTATAACATTTTTACAATGATTTTGGCAGAAAGAATGAAAATAATATTGCAACAATTTATCCAGGAAGATCAATCGGGGCTTTTACCTAAAAGACAATTACGTGACAACGTTAGGAATGTCTTGAATGTGTTGGAATATTTAGAACAACGAAATGATAAACAAGCAGCTTTGATTTTCTTAGATGCTGAGAAAGCATTTGATAATTTGAATTGGAAATTTATGTTTCAGGTTTTGGAGCAAATGGATTTTGGAGACAATTTTATAAAATGGATTAGATTGATTTATACATCTCAGAAGGCTCAGATAATTGTTAATGGAGATTTAACGGATTCATGTGAAATACAAAAGGGTACAAGACAGGAATGTCCATTATCTCCCCTTCTATTTATTCTGGTCTTGGAAGTCCTGCTTAGAGATATAAGGCAAGATAAAAGGATTTCGGGACTAAAGATAAAAAAAGAAGAATATAAACTGAGAGCATTTGCTGATGATTTGATAATTGTATTAGAAAACCCTTTGGAAGGAATTAATGTATTGATGGACAAATTAAAAGAATTTGGACCGTTAGCAGGATTTAAGATCAACAATCAAAAAACAAAGATGTTGGTGAAAAATTTAACTTTAAGGGAACAGAAAGAGTTAATGGACAAGACAGATTTTACAATAGAGAAAAAGTTGAAATATTTAGGTATTATTATGACAAATAAAAATTCAAAGTTGTTTCATAATAATTATGAAAAATTATGGACAGAGATTAAGAAAGATCTGCTAAAATGGGATAAACTACAATTGTCATTAATGGGTAGAATATCTGTGATAAAAATGAATGTATTACCGAGAATGATGTTTTTGTTTCAAACAATACCTGTAATATCCTCTGATTTACCTTTTAAACAATGGCAAAAAGATATCTCTAAATTTGTATGGCAAGGAAAAAAACCAAGAGTTAAATTTACATTACTACAAGACGCCAAAGAAAGAGGAGGACTGGGATTACCAAATCTGAGACTTTATTTTGCTGCCTGCTGTTTAGTCTGGATAAAGGAATGGATTTTATTGAGGAATAAAAGACTATTGGATTTGGAGGGCCATAACCTGAAGTGGGGATGGCATGGATATCTATGGTATGACAAAGTAAATGTAGACTTTAATAATCATTTTATAAGACGTCCTCTGTTGAAAATATGGAATAGATATAAACCAAGGTTCTATTCGAAAATACCATTATGTGTTTCAAGTCAAGAAGCGTTCTACAGAAGAGAAATGGCTGGAAAAGAGAAATGGTTAACTTATCAAGAACTATTAGAAAATGTACATGGAGAATATATAATGAAAGAAATAGAACAACTGATAAAGGAAGGATATAGTTCTCAATGGTTTGCCTATTTACAATTGTTAGAAAGATATAAAATGGACAAGAAAATGTACGGGTTTGAAATAAGTAAATCTGATTTTGAAATAGGTTTGTGTACAAATGATGAAAATACAATTGCGAAAATGTATAAACTCTTGCTGAAAATGGATATGGAAGAAGAACAAGTAAAAGAGTGTATGGTAAAGTGGGCAAAAAATTTTGGTTATAACATACAAATGGATCAATGGGAAAATATGTGGAAAAAAGGCTTGAGATTTACATTATGCTATAATCTTAAAGAAAATTTTTATAAAATGATGTATCGTTGGTACATGACTCCAGAAAAGTTGTCAAAAATGTATAGTAATGTTTCTAATGTTTGTTGGAAATGTAAACAACAAGAAGGATCATTTTATCATATGTGGTGGCTGTGTAAAAAGGCAAAATCATTTTGGGCACAGATAGGTAGGATGATGCAAAAAATTCTAAAGATAAATATTCAGTCAAAACCAGAATTTTTTTTATTGGGTTTTATGGATAAACAAATAGAAAAGAAATATGGAAGAATAATATTATATATGATTACGGCAGCAAGATTATTATATGCACAAAAGTGGAAAATGGAATCAACACCAACAACGGAAGAATGGCTATTGAAATTAATGGACTTAGTAGAGATGGATAAATTGACATGCTTACTTAGAGAAAAATCGACAGACACATTTCTTAAGGAATGGAAGCCTCTCTTAGACTTTTTGTTGAAAGATCAAAATAAAATGATGATATTGGGATTTGACGATTAACTAAGATAGCCTATGGAGAAAAGTGATCCTGTATGTATATATTAAGGGACAGGTTTGATATATATTATATACTTATAGCTGATCTGCGACAAATCGGAAGTCAACTATTTTATTTTATTTTCTTTTGTTGTATTGTTATGTTTATGTTTTTGTTGTTTGATTTTGTTTTGTTTGTCTTTTGAAAAATTTGAATAAAAAATTATTAAAAAAAAAAAGAAATCACCCAGGAGGATAATTTTGTCCTCCTTAGGTATCTCTGATAACATGGTGTCCAGCTGGGTATACATGTTTTCCTTGATGTCTTCATCAGCATCTAATGTTGGTGCATAAGCACTTACAATAGTTGCCTGCTGGTTTTTGGTGAGTTTTAATCGGAGAGTTGAGAGTCGTTTATTAATGCCAGTAGGAACTTCTGACAAGAGCTTCACAAGATCATTTTTAATAGCAAAGCCTACTCCATGTATTTGTCGTTCTTGTTCAGGCAGTCCTTTCCAGAAGAAGGTGTAACCTCCTTTTTCTTCCTTCAATTGTCCCTCTCCTGCTCTTCGAGTTTCTTGGAGTGCTGCTACATCAATATAAAAATGTCTCAACTCTCTTGCAATGATGGCAGTCCTGCGTTCAGGACATTCACTATCTGTATTGTCCAGCAATGTCCGTATATTCCATGTTCCAAAGTTCATTTGTCTTTTGCAACCGCTAAGTGGTGACCCCACTGGACGCGGTGATCCAGTCAGGGAGATTATGTTTAGGGCGCCTTTTCTAGCCCCTTCCCCATACAGGGTGAGCAGAGTGGATCCTGAATAGGACTGCTCAGTCGTGGATACAGCTGCCAAACAACTCTACTGCCTTGGTCCTTGAGCCAGGACGACTGAGTCTGTATCCACCGCCCATGTGCCAGTCCATGACTAGGGGCTTCCGGATTTCACAGTCCTGCCCGCATTGCCGTTCACCAATCGCCATGGGACTTTTTGGTTTGGTTTGGTTGGAAGACGCCTGTGTGTGAATTAGTTTTATGTGGGGAGATCGGTGCATGACGATCAACACAGAATCTTGACAGAAAAAGGCTTTGATCCAATGGCATGGATACCATGATGATTGGAAGTCTTTTATCTGCTGCAGCCTTCATCCGCCTTCACAGCCGTTGTAACATACACATTGTTATCCTCCGCCTGTTCTGCCGTTGAGGACTTTCTTGGATCATTCTTTGTCTGGTTCCTCTCCCTTGACCTTACCGCCATGGGTGACCCTGCTGGGAGTACATGACTCCCAACGGCATCGCTCACAGAGTTCATTGGAACACTGCAAGGTAACGATCCAGCGAGGGGGTGAAATACCATGATCTGAATTATCCTGACTTTAGTGTTCAGTGATACATCTTTACATTTGAGGACCTTTTCTAGTTCTCTCACAGCTGCCCTCCCCAGTCCTAGCCTTCTTCTGATTTCTTGACTATTGTCTCCATTTTGGTTAATGACTGTGCCAAGGTATTGATAATCCTTGACAAGTTCAATGTTCTCATTGTCAACTGTAAAGTTGCACAAATCTTCGTTTAGATAGTTTGGTAGACAGTGCTGGGAAGGAGTCAGTGGTCGTGGTGCACGTTGGCACCAACGACATGGGGAAATGCAGCCGTGAGGTCCTGGAAGCAAAATTTAGGTTGCTAGGTAGGATGCTGAAAGCCAGGACCTCCAAGGTGGCTTTCTCTGAAATGCTACCGGTTCTACGCGCAGGACCAGCCAGACAGGCCCAGCTTCGCAGTCTCAATGCGTGGATGAGACGATGGTGTCGGGTGGAAGGGTTTGGATTTGTTAGGCACTGGGGAACATTTTGGGACAAGCCGGGCCTGTACAAAAGGGACGGGCTCCACTTGAACCAGAATGGAACCAGACTGCTGGCACTTAAAATTAAAAAGGTGGCAGAGCAGCTTTTAAACTGACTGAGGGGGGAAACCCGACAGGAGCTGAGAAAGGTCCGGTTCGGAATAAACCTCCCCCCTGGGATAAAAACCAAAGAAATGATGAAATTTTAAAAGGGGTAGGCCTAGAAGTAGGCATTGTGAGAGCAGGGGCACAGGATATAAATTCAGAAGAGCAAAATTACCACAGGCCTAACCACAAGTGCCAAAGACACTTGAAGAGAGACACTGCTTACAAGTGCCTGTACAATAATGCTAGGAGCCTGCGAACCAAGATGGGAGGACTGGAGTGCTTGGTCTTAGAGGAGAGCATTGATATAGTGAGCATAACGGAGACCTGGTGGAATGGAGAAAACCAGTGGGATACGGTTATCCCTGGATATAAACTATATCAGAAGGACAGGGAAGGACGTATTGGTGGCGGAGTCGCTCTATACGTGAAAGAAGGCATTGAATCCAGCAAGCTGGAAACCCCAAAAGAGGCAGACTCCTCCACAGAATCATTGTGGGTGGTGATACCATGCCCCAGGAGGGACTTAATACTGGGAACGATCTATCGTCCCCCTGATCAAAATGCTCAGGGAGACCTTGAGATGAGATATGAAATTGAGGAAGCATCCAAACTAGGAAATGTGGTAGTAATGGGTGACTTCAACTACCCGGACATAGACTGGCCGCATATGTGTTCCAGTCATGACAAAGAAGCAAAGTTTCTAGATATTCTAAATGACTATTCCCTAGACCAGTTGGTCATGGAACCGACCAGAGGGACGGCAACCCTGGACTTAATCCTCAGTGGGGACCGGCACCTGGTGCGAGATGTAAGTGTTGTTGAACCGATTGGGAGCAGTGACCACAGTGCTATTAAATTAAACATACATGTAACTGGCCAATTGCCAAGAAAATCCAACACGGTCACATTTGACTTCAAAAGAGGAAACTTCACAAAAATGAGGGGATTGGTAAAAAGAAAGCTGAAAAACAAAGTCCAGAGGGTCACATCACTCAAAAATGCTTGGAAGTTGTTTAAAAAAACTATATTAGAAGCTCAACTGGAGTGCATACCGCAGATCAGAAAAGGTACCGCCAGGGCCAAGAAGATGCCAGCATGGTTAATGAGCAAAGTCAAGGAAGCTCTTAGAGGCAAAAAGTCTTCCTTCAAAAAATGGAAGTCTTGTCCGAATGAAGAAAATAAAAAAGAACACAAACTCTGGCAAAAGAAATGCAAGAAGACAATAAGGGATGCTAAAAAAGAATTTGAGGAGCACATCGCTAAGAACATAAAAACCAACAACAAAAAATTCTATAAATACATTCAAAGCAGGAGACCATCTAGGGAGGCGATTGGACCCTTGGATGATAAGGGAGTCAAAGGTGTACTAAAGAACGATAAGGAGATTGCAGAGAAGCTAAATGAATTCTTTGCATCTGTCTTCACAGTGGAAGATATAGGGCAGATCCCTGAACCTGAACTAACAATTGCAGGAAGGGATTCTGAGGAACTGAGACAAATAGTGGTAACGAGAGAGGAAGTTCTAAGCTTAATGGAAAATATAAAAACTGACAAATCACCGGGCACGGATGGCATCCACCCGAGAGTTCTCAAAGAACTCAAAGGTGAAATTGCTGATCTGCTAACTAAAATATGTAACTTGTCCCTCGGGTCCTCCTCCGTGCCTGAGGACTGGAAAGTGGCAAATGTAACGCCAATCTTCAAAAAGGGATCCAGAGGGGATCCCGGAAATTACAGGCCAGTTAGTTTAACTTCTGTCCCTGGAAAACTGGTAGAAAGTATTATTAAAGCTAGATTAACTAAGCACATAGAAGAACAAGCCTTGCTGAAGCAGAGCCAGCATGGCTTCTGCAAGGGAAAGTCCTGTCTCAGTAACCTATTAGAATTCTTTGAGAGTGTCAACAAGCATATAGATAGAGGTGATCCAGTGGACATAGTGTACTTAGACTTTCAAAAAGCATTTGACAAGGTACCTCACCAAAGGCTTCTGAGGAAGCTTAGCAGTCATGGAATAAGAGGAGAGGTCCTCTTGTGGATAAGGAATTGGTTAAGAAGCAGAAAGCAGAGAGTAGGAATAAATGGACAGTTCTCCCAATGGAGGGCTGTAGAAAGTGGAGTCCCTCAAGGATCGGTATTGGGACCTGTACTTTTCAACTTGTTCATTAATGACCTAGAATTAGGAGTGAGCAGTGAAGTGGCCAAGTTTGCTGATGATACTAAATTGTTCAGGGTTGTTAAAACAAAAAGGGATTGCGAAGAGCTCCAAAAAGACCTCTCCAAACTGAGTGAATGGGCGGAAAAAGGCCAAATGCAATTCAATATAAACAAGTGTAAAATTATGCATATTGGAGCAAAAAATCTTAATTTCACATATACGCTCATGGGGTCTGAACTGGCAGTGACCGACCAGGAGAGAGACCTCGGGGTTGTAGTGGACAGCACGATGAAAATGTCGACCCAGTGTGCGGCAGCTGTGAAAAAGGCAAATTCCATGCTAGCGATAATTAGGAAAGGTATTGAAAATAAAACAGCCGATATCATAATGCCGTTGTATAAATCTATGGTGCGGCCGCATTTGGAATACTATGTACAGTTCTGGTCGCCTCATCTCAAAAAGGATATTATAGAGTTGGAAAAGGTTCAGAAGAGGGCAACCAGAATGATCAAGGGGATGGAGCGACTCCCTTACGAGGAAAGGTTGCAGCATTTGGGGCTTTTTAGTTTAGAGAAAAGGCGGGTCAGAGGAGACATGATAGAAGTGTATAAAATTATGCATGGCATTGAGAAAGTGGATCTCATAATACTAGAACTCGTGGACATTCAAAGAAGCTGAATGTTGGAAGATTCAGGACAGACAAAAGGAAGTACTTCTTTACTCAGCACATAGTTAAACTATGGAATTTGCTCCCACAAGATGCAGTAATGGCCACCAGCTTGGATGGCTTTAAAAGATTAGACAAATTCATGGAGGACAGGGCTATCAATGGCTACTAGCTGTGATGGCTGTGCTCTGCCACTCTAGTCAGAGGCAGCATGCTTCTGAAAACCAGTTGCTGGAAGCCTCAGGAGGGGAGAGTGTTCTTGCACTCGGGTCCTGCTTGCGGGCTTCCCCCAGGCACCTGGTTGGCCAGTGTGAGAACAGGATGCTGGACTAGATGGGCCACTGGCCTGATCCAGCAGGCTCTTCTTATGTTCTTATGTTCTGTTGTCATTACTTTAGTCTTAGTTCAGCTGTAGTCCTGCTTTTGTGCTTTCCTCTTTAATGTAGACCTATAGCATTTAATAATTATATTCACTAATAGGCAAAAAACCTTGCGGTTTAAGAATGTACCTATAGCCAACAGATATTTCCATCAAATTTTAAAAAGCAGGGAAATTGGGCAGCTATAGTGAAAGCACCAGGGGAGCAGGAGACCTGAACTCCTCTCTGAGATATTGTACTGCCCTACAAATTGGTCAAAATGCAAACACCATTTGGGTTGGTCTTTCACAGTCCAATCCACTTCCTGTGTAGCTTGGAAGAATTTGGTAACATGTGCCTCTGAGCTTTGAAGGACCTTGGCAATTTTTTAAAAGTCTGTTCAGAAGCTCTGCTCCACTTACCTGTGAGTAAGCCCCACTGAACTCAATGGGATTAACTTCTGAGTAGACAATTTTCCTCCTTCCTTCCCTGAAGCTCATTGCTAGCACACACATGCTCTGCTCCACTTACCTGGGAGTAAGCCCCACTGAACTCAATGGGATTTACTTCTGAGTAGACATTTTACCACCTGCCTTCCCTCAAGCTCACTGCTAGCACACAAAAGCACCGCTCCACTTACCTGGGAGTAAGCCCCACTGAACTCAATGGGACTTACTTCCGAGTAGAGTTTTTAAAAAATGCAGAGTCCTTCAACGTCCCCCCCCATTTTTGACTCTTTCCCACTCACCTCCATTCTGCTGCTGCTTTCTCCCTCCATCTGCCATTTTCTCTCTCTCACTCACTTGCTTTCTTACACAGAGCAAGCTCAGCAGAAGGCCAGTGTGAGTCACATGTCTCTTGCCCACCAATCACAGGAGCAGACTTCCTCTCTCTCTTTTGCTTCCTCACACAGAGCAAGCTCAGCAGAAGGCCAGTGTGAGTCACATGTCTGTTGCCCACCAATCACAGGAGCAGACTTCCCCTGCTTCCTCAAAGTAACTGGAAGGGGAGGGGGAGGGAGAGTGAAACTGAAAGAAGTCTTTCTTCTGTGCATGCGGTACGTTACAATCCACTCCAATGCATTTTTAATAAATTAATTAAAAATAAACCATGCCGTTCTTTTTAATTTAAACCTACTTCAGATGAAGTACTGTGTATGGGGCAAGCTCAGGGAATTGATTAGGGATATCTTACAGTCATCTCTGAGTTGTAATCAGTGACAACAGATTATGACAATTTCTCAAGAAAAAAGTCGAAACGTCTTCTAGTTTTTCTCTCTCCCGTTTTTCACTTTAACCTGTGGATTCTCCGTGGGGGGGTTGTGTATCACCAAGAAAACTTCCAGAGTTGTAGAGCAAGCGATTCTGAATCCAACAGTATAAGACTTGTACGTTTTGTTTTGAATTGGGACTATAGAAAGCACCAGAAAGGGGTGGGGGGTATTTTCATTTAACATGGTAGAATGCGAAAAATCCCTGCTGACTATAGTATACAGCCACTCTCGTGGCTGTATAATTATAATTATTATAAAATGTTCAATTCAATTATTGCATGTAGATTAAAATTGGTGATAAAGAAATTAGTTCATCCAGATCAAACAGGTTTTGTTCCCCGAAGACAAATTGCAGACCCAATTAGACGCATTTTGAATTTAATTTATTATAGCAAAAATAATAACTCCCCACTGGTACTTTTAAGTTTAGATATTTATAAAGCATTTTATTGCATTCATTGGCTTTTTCTGATTGAAGTGATACATAAAATTAATTTTGGCAATCAATTTATTGAACTTTTGCACAAAATATATTTCCCAACTACAGCAACAATACACGTAATTGGCATGGAATCTCCACAATTTAATATTTTTAGAGGCACAAAATGGGGTGTCCCCTTTCTCCCCTTCTTTTCCTTCTAGCTATAGAACCACTGGCTATCTCTTTTCGCAGCAATAACAATATAAAGGGAGTCAAGATAGGACAAGAATCTCATATTCTAGTATTTATGCAGATGATATGGTCCTTCTGGTGACTAACCCTTCAGAGGCTGTTTTGCACATAAAACATGAGTTGCAGCAATTTAGCAATGTTTCTGGATTAAAAGTAAATTTGAAAAAATCTGAAGCTATGTGCATTTGCTGCCTAACCTACAGAAACAATTCTCAGTTGCTTTGGACATGTTTGTGTCCAAGGCAGGTGAGATACCTAGGAATTCAAGTGCATAGGAATTTTAATACAGTAGGGCCCCACTCATACGACGAGTTACGTTCCAGACCCCTGCCTAAAAGCGAAACCCACCGAAAAGAGGAAATCATTCAAGAGAATGGCGCCCGACACCTGAAAAATGCTGTAAAAGCGGAACAAGCAGCATTTGAGTGGGACCTTACTCTAATTGAAAGCCGTCGTATTAGCGGAATGCTGCAAAGCGGGCCACTGAAAAGCGGGGCCCTACTGTAAATTATTTTTAGCTAACTATAGACCAATCTGGTATAAAATTAGAGCTGAATTAAACAGATTGAAAAAATTAAAATTATCTTCATCAGCCAGAATTGCAGTAATTAAGATGACAAACTTACCTTCTACGCCCTTCCAGTGCACGTCCTGGATAAGCAGTTAAAGATATGGCAGAAAGAAGAAGAAAAATTTATATTCAATGAGAAAAAGGCCCAAATCAGAAAGTCGCTGTTGTATTGTTCTACAAAAGGGGGGGGTATCCCACACCTGAAATTATTATTATGATGCTAGTCAATTGTATAATTTAATTTATTTAATGTTAGACTGTAAAATTAAGGGATGGGTGGCACTAGAGAATATATCCTTGCAGGGAGTCCCTCTTGGAATGGTATTTTTCCAGAACATGTTGAAACCTACATGGAAAGAATTAGAAAAAAATCCATTTACCAGGATGCTGATTCAGAGCTGGCACTGCTGGGGAAAGAAATTATTGTCCAATCTGTCAGCATTAGCACCAATATTTTTTCATCAAATTTTTTTTAACAGGAACAGATACTGTGGCAAGGCTGGAGGGAAGATTTCTATATAAATAAGGTTTTGATTATGCAGCAGGCGTTCAACAAAGCTGTAGGTGGTCCAGGTATTCAGTGGTTACATTGGAGATTTTAGACTTTCTAACTCATCCTGAAATCAAAGCCCAAGCTACTTCAGCCTTCTCCCCATTTGAACACACTATTCTGGCAGCCAAAGATAGGGACAAGGGGATAGTTTTCCAAACATATGGAGTACTGCTCTCACTAGGCAGGGATGTCGTTAGCGGCTTTAGAAAGACATGGGAGATTGGGGAGGTGAAATTGATGAACAGGAGTGGAGATTGTTATGGAATAAACCACTGACGGGCACATCTCCAAAAATTTGGGAGGCTATGTTAAAAGTGGTACATACAATAGATGGTATCTAACTACTGTTCACCTTTTCAGAATCAATCCAGTGCACACTCCTATATGTTGGAGGGGGTGTGCTTCACTAGGGACTTATCACCACACATGGTGGGAATGTGCCCGGGTGAAACCTTTCTGGACCCGAGTCTTTGAGAAAATACAACGCATCACAGCCTCGGCTCCAGTAAGGTCCCCTCAACTTGCAATCCTGAATCTCTTCGAGGGGGCTAATAAAGATCTAAAAAATAAATCTCTTATAGGCTATGTGCTGATGGCAGCCAGGATCACAATCATGACTCACTGGAAAGATTTAGTTGGAGCTACGATGGATTATTGGTATCAAAAGGTCTGGTACCTAGTCTTTATGGAAAAATTAAGAGCTAAACTCCAACTGGTTCAAGGGCTTCCAAAAACAGATAACTTCTTAAATACATGGTACCCATTTGTAGCATATATTAATTAAAATGAACATGGGAGTAAACCACCCACACATTATGCTAAAATTTGGAACATCTGAGAGTTGCAATGGTATTCTTGATCACTTTTGACATTTATTGTTTTATTATTAATATTTGGTTCTTACTTTGCCTTTTTCTCATTTTGTGAAGGATTCTTCCAGTCAGAGACACTTTAATGATTGCAAATAATTGTTAGTGACAAAGGTTGTCTTAAAATTTAATGTTTGGAAAATGCCATGTTGGGTGGGACGGGGGGGTGTTGATGATATTATTTTTATTTTCAAACTTATTATAGTTTGTTTTTTGTAGTAGTTTCCTTTAGTTGAAAGGAAATGGGTTGGATACGCCTTTTAATTTGAGATATATTTTACTTACTTTTTTTCCAAATTTCAACAGATATATTTGTAACGGAATCTGTTGTTTGCAAAATCAATAAATATTATACATAAAAAAACAGCATTAGAGACATGATATGCCCTGGAGCACCACATGTGCTACTTCAAAACAGAATTACAAACTTCTGACATGAAAGGAACTTCTGTGTGGTAGTTAATATCAAGCTAACTTGTAGATTGCCTGCCACATATATCAATTGCACGCACAGGTTTTTCTCTGGTTATACAGGTGGTGTGTATATTCTGAGAATCCAAAAGCAATTTTGATTTCATCCTTACTGCCCTTTGTTGTTATTTTCCTATTCAGTTCATGCTTCAAGCTGGTGTCACCCCACATGAATTCCTACCAAAATGCTGATGCAATAATCAGGATATCCAAGGCAATGCTTGCAGTTGCAGAGCTAGTTCCTATTATGATATTTTGTTGTTGGCACTTTCATTTTATGAAACCCTTTATTGACAGATTAAAGAGCTGTGGTGATGAAAATAGTCATCTGTGTTCCCAAAGAGTGAGACTTACTGGAACCTTATATATCATTGCTTTCTGAAACTTTCTTGGCCTACAAGATTTTTGACAACTAGCCTAGTGTCTCTTGGGAAGAATCTTAAATTGGGATATATATTTAGAGCAGGGACGGCCAATTCTTGCATGCTCTCTATTATACAGACAGTGGTCCAGGGGGTGGAAATGCATGTTGCCATACAAATTAACCCCCTTGTGTTCTTGGAATTGTTGTGGTTCACAAGCTGAATATGAACAAACGGTGCAATGTGACTGCAAAAAAGGCAAATGCTATTTTAGGCTGCATTCACAGAAGTATAGTTTCCAAACCACGTGAAGTATTAGTTCCCCTCTATTTGGCACTAATTAGGCCTCATCTTGAGTACTGCATCCAGTTTTGGACCCCTCTCTTTAAGAAGGATGCAGACAAAATGGAACCGGTTCAGAGGAAGGCAACAAGGCTGATCAGGGGACTGGAAACAAAGCACTTTGAGGAGAGACTGAAAGAACTGGGCATGTTTAACCTTGAGAAGACTGAGGGGAGATATGATCGTACTCTTCAAGTACTCGAAAGGTTGTCACACAGAGCAGGACCAGGATCTGTTCTTGATCATCCCATAGTTCAGGGCATGGAATAACAGGCTCAAGTTGCAAGAAGCCAGATTTCAACTGAATATCAGAAAAAACCTCCTAACAGAGCAGTACAACAATGGAACCAACTACCTAGGGAGGTGGTGGACTCTCCAACAATGGAGGTAAGAGGCAGCTGGACAGCCACCTGTCGGGTATGCTTTAATTTGGATTCCTGTATTGAGCAGGGGGTTGGCCCCAATGGGCTTATAGCCCACTTCCAACTCTGTGATTCTGTGATTCTATGAAATTAGAAAAATAAATAGTCTCCAAAGCCTTTCATACACAAGTGAAACTGGGCATGCTTATTACATGTTGATTAAAATTTAGAAGGACCACTCAGGGTTTGATAAAATGGCTTCAAGGGCAAGATTTGGCCCTCATCTGTGGACCATCATTGAAAGAGTCACACAAATTTGTTTTCCCTACACTATCAATGATGGATGAAGTGCAGTGGATGTGAATTCTAGTTGAATAAAGAGCAACTGATAGGAGATCCTTCTGCTTTTCCACCTATTACTGGAGAAATAAATGTTGTGGAAGAAAATTAGTTATGATGTTGGTTTAAAGCATGTAGACATGGATATAGGGTGACATCCACATGTAGCCATACTTAGAGTAGGCCCACTGAAATAAATTTGATTCACAACTAACTTACATACCATAGATTTCAGTGGGTCTCCCCTAAGCATGACTACATCTGGATGCAAGCCATCAATATTAGCTATTGATTTGAAAGAGAAGCAAGATGGAGGGACCACCAAACCATCAAAACTGTTTACTTAGTGTGCTGATTAGTAAAATTATTTTGGAGAGTGCTCCTGATGTGTGCAAAGTGAATAGATCTGATGTAACAGAAACCTTTAGGATAGGAAGTTTTTTTTAAAAAAATACTTTTTTACAGAGGATATAAAGCATTTTATGGTATTTCCAGCACACAAAAAAGGTTTCTGAACACTTGCACACATGTTCTCCATTAATTAGGAAGAAACCACTGCTAACAACACACTGCGCCAGCGCTGCCAAGAACTGTCAGATGAAGGACAAGAAAGACCACTGAGTAGAGCTTGCTGCCTCCCTGGAGAAAGCAAGAGTCAGCCAGCAGGCAACTCTTGACTGTTGGACCAGGCCAGACTCATGCTTAGGGCTGCCACCTTTTGAAAAACATAACTAGATGTCCATGACTGGAACCTGGGACTTAAAAAAAAAGCATCTGAGAATAGTGGTTCTGCTTTGGAACTATTTTTGGAACACGGAGGGGGGAAATGCCTCCCACTTTTTGAAACTTGTGTAGAGAAATCTTTATATTGTTGTATTAAAGACATTAGGAAAAGATTGGGAGGAAAGGGAAGGGAAAAACCTGGCATACTGCTTCAGTTTGATTGAATTTACTTTAAGAGTCAAACAAAACCAAGTCTATACCAAAGTTCTTTTTCTCCTTAGCAGACTTCCAGCATGCTTCTCAACTTCTGATAGCTACAACCAGACAAAGGGTTTTAAACTCTCCATATGGATGCCCGATATGGAAATATCCTGAGATTCTTTCCATTCTTATAGAGGTTGACCAAGGTCCATTCTTAGGCTATGTGTCACTCTGCACAATCTGAGGTTTGCAACCCGGCATCCATTCATGGTGACATTGCAAAGGATCTTGAGATGCTTCTCTCCGATCATATGCTGCTCTGCTATGCCCCTAAAAATATGGTATATATTTACTTTTGTTACTTTAATTTATATATATATATATTTAATGTACTGCCTTCAAGTCAGTTCCGACTTATGGCAACCCTATGAATAGGGTTTTCGTGGTAAGCGGTATTCAGAGGTGGTTTACCATTGCCTTCCTCTGAAGCTGAGGGGCAGTGACTGGCCCAAGGTCACCCAGTGAGCTTCATGGCTATGTGGGGATTCGAATCCTGGTCTCCCAGGTTGTAGTCCAACACCTCCCTACACCACCACTGGCTATTTATATACCTCCTATAAATTATTTATATACCTCCTATCATTCATTTACAATTTTTAAAGCCATTTGCAAGTTCATTAAAATCAGTATGTTGAACAACTGTCAAGGAATACAGCAGAATTCAAACTGGCTAAAATGCAGCAAGTAAACTAATGGGTCACAAAGGCTTGAGTAAATAAGTAAATTTTCAACAAGTTTTGGAGATGTATCACTGTTGGTGGGTGTCTAATTTCTGAGGGGAAGGGTTGGTGCCACAACAGAAAAGGTCCTTCCCCTGGTCACTGCAAGATGGACATCTGCAGACTGCAGCATAAACAGGAGGAGGGCCTCACTGTCTGATCTCAGTGACTGGGCAGGCCTGTATGGATGAAAGCGCTCTCTCAGATAGCTTAGTATTGTTGTTTAGGACTTTAGGCATCATCAACAAAACTTAAACTGGTCCAATAGCAAATTGGCAGCCAGTGCAGATTTTTTAAGGAGTGGAGTTATAAGTGGTTTGTAGCTTCACTTAACAACATAGTTGCTGCATTCTCCGCTAGCTACAGCTTCTGGGCCAGCCTAAAGAGCAGCCCACATAAAGGAGGTTATTTATTTATTTAAAAATATTGTTAAGCCACTTTTGAGGGCAATGCCTGCCCAAAGTGGCTTACATACATAAAACACAGGAAAAAGAAAATAATAATACAAAATGTAAACTTACCAAAAAAAAACACCAGCAACTTAGCAATGAAATAAATTACAGGAATCTAGTTTTGAGGTTACCAGCACATGACTAACTGCAGCCAGGCTATCCTTGTTCAGGAACAGTCATAGGTGGTGCACCAGCTGACATCACTGGGTGATGGGCAGGAGGGCAGGGTTCAATCCTGCAGGGGTCTACAGCAAGCAGGATTGAACCCCGGATGTCACCCAATGATGTCAGCTGATGGGCAGTTGGGCATGGTTTGGGGAAAATGGCCACGCGAGTCAACTTGGACCTCTGGCAGATCAGGATTGGCCTGCAGGCTGAAGGTTCCCCACTCCTGATATAGATGTTAAACAGCACTGGCGACAAGATGATTCCCTGTGGCACCCTACAGTGTAAGTGCTAGAGGACTGAAATCTCCTAGTGCCACTCTCTGGAGCCAGCTTTGGCCTATAGGTAGGAGCGGAAGCACTGTATCACAGTGACCCCATTCCCAACCCATCAAGCTGATCCAGTAAGATACCATGGCCAATGGTGTCAAAACCTGCTGAGAGATTGAGCAAGAGCAATAGGATCACACTCTCTCTGCCCCTCTCCTGATCAGAGGTATTGTCATCCAGGGTTGCAGGAGGCTGCAGACCCTTTACTTTTTTGGGATCAGAATTCGAGCCACGTCCCTATGTATGAGCCAATCAGCATGAAAAGGGAGCATGTTAGCAACTGGGAAGAGTCCTTGTCCTTTCATGCTGATTGGAGCCAATCAGAGTGAAAGGAGCTGAGTCAGCCACTGAGAGCGCTCTTCTCAGTAGCTAACACACAGCCTGCTCTTTCATGCTGATTGGCTTTTTAGGGACGTTTGTTGTACTGGAGTGTGGACACGTGAGACAACAGGGAGAGCAAGGGAAACAAGAGAAAGTGGAGAAGGGGGTGTGGTATGACTGTCATGAAGGGACCCCGCACTTCTGAATTCGCCACTACATTGCTGCTTCTGATAAAAGGCATCCATCAGGGTGACCACAACCAATTCAGTCTCATAATGAACCCAGACTGGAATGGATGTAGATAACTGGTTTTCTCCAAGAGTGCCTGGAGCTGTGCCACCACTACCTCTCAAGCACCTTCCTGCAAAAGGGGGTGTTCTTTATTTTTTATCTGCAAATTTAAGAATGAAAATAAATAAAAAGAAAACAAAGGAAAAATAATGGAATAAAATAAAAAGGCACCAAAATAGAATACATTATAGAAAAAATATGAATGCTGCGAATAATAATAAGCCACCATCCACTTACATTATGGATACAGTACCCATCTGTACATCTATCTTGAGTTAAGCACATAAGTTGATAAAAGCTTTTCAGTTGTCCAAATAGGTATCCACTCAAAAATGACATCTATATGAAATATGTTCAAATGTTGCCAGGACAGTGAGGTCTTCAGTCCATTGCATAATGGACAGTGGGCATATATCTTTCCAGGCTCAAAGTATAAGTCTCTTAGCAACCATAAGGGCTCGCAAAGCCCACTTTTGTTGTCCTGCTGTTGCTCCCCATACTACAGCAATATAATTTAAAAATTCATGAACATCAAGGATTTTGCCAGTACAAAATTAAAATAGATAACAATTTCAGACCAGAAAGAATATATCACTAAAAGTAGATGTTTGTGATCAAGTGGTAGTTGTCAAAAATCTTAGGGTCCAGAGTAGGGGGGGTTTTTAGGAATGACTGCTCTGCCACCTCTTTAAGAAAAACAGGCACCACTTGCTCATGTGAAGATGTGTTACCCACATCCTGGACCCACCCAGTCAACCCCCCTCCCCGGCATGTTCGAACCATGGACAAGAGTTGAGAGGACATATGAAAGGCCAGACAGCTGAAAGTATCTTGCCAATGCCCTCCAAAATATTTCAGTTCTATTGATAGTCTTTAAAAAATGTTTATTTTGAAAGTTCCTACACTGAAACCTCACACTCATCCCTTTTGGCCATATTTGCAACCTTCCTCACTGAACTGAACTGAACTCAGGAGCAACCATTTCTTCTGTTCCTCAGCAGAATCTGGTTGTGCAGAGTGCTGATTGGATAACCCTTATGACTATCATAAAGCTATGCCTCCTAGCCCGAAGTGTTTTAAGCATTTTTTTCCTTTTTCAAAAACAAAAACAAAAACTTTTCTTTCCTTTTAAAAAAAAGGTGTTAAAAATGTTTAACTGGATGAACAAGTCAGGTTAAGTATTATTTTGAATATGAATGTCTGCCTGGGGAGATGGACAAAGAGAAAGGGGAAATCATTGTTGGATTTGGGGCCAGATAAATGAGTCATTAGAGGAGCAAAACAGGGGGGAGCAGAGCTACCCCATTATCATATAATCATACAACAGTAGAGTTGGAAGGAGCCTTCAACACCATCGAGTCCAACCCTCTGCTCAATGCAGGAATCTTAAAGCATACCCAACAGGTGGCTGTCCAGCTGCCTCCAGTGTTGGAGAGCCATTAGTGGGGGGGGGGACCACAGTGGCTTCTATAGGTAGATAAGTCTGTATGTACCCATAGTTAAACATTTCTAAGTTTTAAATATCAAGATGAACGTGGTGTTTTAAAATATTTCGATATCCTACATTGACAGAAACTGTCTCAGAAAAAAGCTAATACACAATTACCTAAATATGTTTGCTAAGTATTCCAGTATTACCAATAATAATGGAAACATGCCGTTTTACTTCCGGGAAGGGTGACTTCGCTTGTGCCTGCTTTTTGAGACGAGCTCTCGTCTCAGAAGAAGCTTTTTCAGTTTTAAAATCAGTCAGAACGTTCTTTTTGACTGGTAAAGATTTTCTCCCAGGCAGGGAGAAACGTAGAGATTAACCACAAAAGCCTGTTTTTGTTGGGAGGACTGGATTTCATTAATTTATGAGAGAAGGTTCAGCCAGCAGCGGACGGACGGACTTCCAACAAGCTCTAACTGATTAAGTGACACGTTTATCTTTTCTTCAAAGAAAAATGGACTTTAACAGGCAAGCATCCTTCTTTCTATTTTTTTTCACTTGGTTTAAATCATTGCAGCAAAAAGAGATTTGTCAATGAATCAGCTATAAAGAATTTCTGGGTGAGTTATAACTCTTCTCTTTTATTCACGAAATTAAGGAGGAAAGAAATTGAAAAAGCTTATCTTTGTTTCTATTGCAAAAAGCTGGCCTGGAAGTGCATTCTAAAGATACAAACGGAAGAGAGATTTCTATTTCGAGGAGAAAAAAAAATAAATAAATTTGATTTATGAACTTTGGAGTATTATATGTCCGGGACTATTTTCTTTTTGGTCTATTTCATTTTGACGAATCTACTTGTTCACGACGCCACTAACTGTTTTGAAGCTGGGAACTAAATTTGTTTTGTATTCCTGAACATATAAGAGATAAGGCAGGCTGTACTGTCTACACTGTGATGTCATCAAGCCTGGAATATTAACCCAATTGTGGCTGAAATAATTTTTGTTTTCGTGGTTTTAAGAATGGCAATCAGGAAAGTGGCTGAGACCATGGAAGAAATTATGTTTCAGAAAATAATGGATGAGAATGAGATAACGAAACAAACCCTGAGACAGGGTAGACAGGAGATGAAAATTGAATTTGGCAAAATGACGCAGGAGTTTAAAGAAATAGGGGATCTTGTGAGAGAGGAGATTGATGAGATTAGAGATGAGAAAAGAAAAATTAAAGGGAAGATACAAGCCCTGGAGATTGAAATAAATGTGGAATTGGAAAAAGATTTGGAGTTTATGGATATTAGAAACAAAGTTTATTGTTTGGAATTCAACGTTGTCTCTGAAGAAATTAATGAAGATATTAGAAATAAAGTTATCAAGGTCTTGGATAATTTTCTGGACTGGAATGATGTGATGGAGCTTGACATAGAAAAAATCTATGGAATTAACTACAGATATGTGACAATGGAAAAATTCTCAAGAGATGAGCCAGTGCATTTTGTAAAAAAGAAGAACAGAGATATGACTTTACAACAATATTTCAGCAACATATTCAGAATTGATGGCAAGGAAATATTTGTGATAAAGGAAATTCCCATCAGACTCTTATTATATGACTATGGCTATGACAGCAAGATTAATATGGGATACTGATAATGGAAGAATGGATACTGAAATTACTGGACTGAACAGGACTATTGAAGATGGAAGATGGAATTAATATTGATAATGGAAGAATGGCTATTGAAATTATTGGACCTAACAGATTTGATGAGATGGATTAATCGATATGTTTATTTGGACTATGGCTATGACAACAAGATTATTATGGGATACTGATAATGGAAGAATGGCTACTGAAATTACTGGACTTAACAGGATGATTGAAGATGGAAGATGGAATTAACATTGATAATGGAAGAATGGCTATTGAAATTATTGGACCTAATAGATTTGAACGAGATGGATTAATCGACATGTTTATTTGGAGAAAAATTGAAAGATATATCTCTCAAGGAATTGAAACCTCTCTTTGACTTTTTGTGGAAAGAATAAAGTAATGTTTATGACATTTGATGATTAATTAAGATAACTACCGGAGGAAAGTGATTTTATAATATAATTTAAGAGACAGGATTGTTATATATTGTAGACCTATAACTGATCTGCGACAAATCGGAAGTCAACATTTTATTTTATTGTTTAATTATTTTTGTTTTGTTTTGTTTTTTGTCTTTGAAAATTTGAATAAAAATTAATGATAAAAAAAAAAGGAAACATGCCGTTTTAAGGGTAGGTCAATGGACATCAAAAACTGCCTAAAAGTTATTTCTTTTAGTTCTTGACCTTCTCCATTGGACTCACTAAAGTGAATGAAGTAGTATTTCTCACATCAAAACACAGAAAAGATTATGATTTATATGTGGAATTACATACTACTATAGAAGCTTGTTTCCATTCTCAGTACCACTTTTTGTTAATTACACTTACAGTTTATAGTAAGATAGAACATTACTTACCAATAACACAACATGATATAGCTGACACATTGAGGCAACTGAAAGTGCCCTTTCTAAGCAGTGGTTGGAATCAGCAGCAACTTTCATTGTTACTATATTTACATACCCTGCAGCAACCAGCTGCCATCTGGCAACATATGCATAAGTCCATAGTACTATGTGTGGCATATAAAAATGGATTCATAATCTAATTCCTATGGCCTGTAGTTTCACAATGACATTGTGCTCGTGATTGTTTCATTTATGTGATAATCAGCTGATCTGAAGGTACTTCCACATGCAAGCTTTCTTGATATGCTCATATAATGCACATCTAAACCCAGCCATCTACCTATCTGAATATTGATCAGGAGTTTAGAATGCCTCTAAATATATACTTATTTGTGGAAAATGGTAACGCCTCTTTGTCTACTGGTCAGGGGTGTGTGAGAGAGGAGAGCAATCCATTAAGGAGCACAGCCAAAGGAGAATGTTCTGGCAGCCTGTCCTGGAGGTCATAGTGAAGTTATTTATCATCACTGTGCATTTTCCTTCTCTTCTGTGTGCAACCAGCTCCAATGGCTCAGCTTGCATTTTGGCTCCCAGAGCCAAGCCAGTCCCTTGGTTATGCTCTGCCTTGGCTTTCCATTCACACTTTCTGTCTCATCCAGTTGAGATGAGAGGGGAGCGATGAATGCAATAACTTGATTGGGAGAACCGGTTCCAAAACTCTGTGTGTGTGCGGGGGAGAGTTTCTGTAGCCACACTAGAGAGAAACTAGATATCAGCAATATGTATCTCTGATATGCAGTAAACGTATATATGCATGTGTTTGTGTGTCTTTATTCTACTTGGGCAAATTTGTGTGCCACTGTTTATTTCAGCTCATGTTTATTTTAGCACAAAGAAGCTTGTCCACAAACTCTTCTGGATTGTTTTCATCCCCTCAGCCAGCATGTCTTGAGGAGTTAGTGTGCTGCCTGATTAGTGCTAATCAGATTTTTTTTAAAAACAAACTGTTTTCTCTTAAACACAGTACCATTTCATTTACAGGCATTCTTACCAATCATAAACTTTTTTTTCCAGATAAGCCTGAAGCTAAGTTTTTAAAATAGTATAGAACAATATTTACCTACGAAACATACATAGGATATATAAAATGTATGGATTTTAGAAGTCATGCGATATAGCATGCACACTACATTTTCCATCCTTTGCTTAGTCAAATGCGTGTCAGTGAACAGGTTGCAAGTCTGAATAACTACACGAAATCACAATCCAGAATTATGCCAAATATTGAAACTGACCCATCCTAGATCTAGGAGCCAAAGGGGGAATCCACAGCAACAGTAGGGTAGTTCACCTGGTCCCCTCCATGCTTTATACAGAGGGGGGCACATGGCCATATAGTCTAGCCCCACCAACCATTGCAGAGATTGGGCCTTCTTGAACCACCGTGCTCCTACACCATCTGCCTGTTCAATGATTGTCAGAATGAGACCTACTCATATACAGATGTATGCAGGTAGAGCTCCTCCACATGACAAGAAATGCTTATTGGGCAGTGTACCTCCATATATATAGGAGCTCTACTTGCATACACCTTGCATACAACTCATTCCAGTGTCCATTGAACATGCAGACATCAGAGGAGTGAAGTGATGGGCAGGGCTAGACTCCATGGCCCCATGGCTCTCTCCACATATCCTTTCAACATGTGGAGGGATTTATGTATTGTCAATCCAGACAAGACTGAGATGCTGCTAGTGGATGGTTCTTCTGACCAGATGGTGGATGTCCAACCTGTCCTGGATGGGGTTGCACTCCCCCTGAAGGAGCAGGTTCGTAGCTTGGGGGTTCTCCTAGAACTATCTCTGTCACTTGAGGCTCAGGTAGCCTCGGTGGCACGGAGTGCCTTCTACCAACTTTGATTGGTGGTCCAGCTGTGCCCCTATCTGGACAGGGATAACCTGGCTTCAGTTGTCCATGCTCTGGTAACCGCCAAGTTAGATTACTGCAATGCACTCTACATGGGGCTGCCTTTGAAGACGGTTCGGAAACTGCAGCTTGTGCAAAATGCAGCGGCCAGATTGGTAACAGGGACCAGACGGTCTGAACATATAAAGCCAATTCTGGCCCGCTTGCATTGGCTGCCTGTATGTTTCCGAGCTCGATTCAAGGTGCTGGTTTTAACCTATAAAGCCTTACACGGCTTGGGACCACAATACCTGATGGAACTCCTCTCCCGTGTTTTTTAAATTGTTTTAAAAAATTTCAATTGTGTTTTCAATTGTTTTTAAAAGATGTGTTTTCAATTTTTTTAGTTTTAGTTTTAATGTTTTTAGTTACTGTAAACCACCCAGAGAGCTTCAACTATGGGGCGGTATACAAATACAATAAATAAATAAATAAACAAACAAATATGTGAACTCCACCCCATGAAGACAAACCTAATCATTTTGTGCATCACCTGGAGTGCTTTGGTTGAAATGGCAATTAGCAGAAAGAAAGGAAGGAAGGAAAACTGTGGGAACCTTAAGATGGAGGCTGAACACAGCATCCAAGCCTCTCTGTCTAGCCCTTGGGACTCTCCACATGCTACAGTCCCTCCCCAGACACACTCCATACTGGCCGTGCTTCACACCGTTTTTGAGTGTTTTTTGCATGGCTGGAATATGTCCGTGAACTCTGAAAATGTTTCTTGTTTCCCTGGATAGAGGATAGAGATGGGTACAAGAGAATGTGTAGAAACTAGCCTACTCTACAAAGATAAAATTTATATCCATTGCTCTGCCCACTTTTGCAGCTGGCCCGTCCACCTCCAGTGGCATGTGGCCCTCAGAAAGTTGCTTAGGATATGCAGCTCTCAGGCTGAAAAAGGTTCACTATATGTACACTAGGCATTGGGGGTTATACAGAATCTCACACAAACTCTAAACGACAGCCAGATAGATCAGGCTAAAGGGCCTGTCTCAGTCCATGAATGTGGAATGCAGTTAAGAGGTAGTGAGTCTGAGACAGCATGGGAGCATCAGTGGGAGAGCCACACTGGTCACCATTGGTGTGCCCTTGCCAACCCAACCTCACTGCCATCTGAGCATGGGGGAGACATTTGATTCAGTTCGCATTTAAAGGCAAACTTATAGAATCCACACATTCTGAAACAATACACAATGCACAAATCAAAACACAGCCATCCTTTGAAATTTGCACAGCTCTGAATTTTGTAATGAAGTTCTCCAGTCAAGTACTGTGCACAAAAATACATTTACTAAGGTAAAGTGTGCACATAAATGAAAATAACATACACATATTAGTGAAAATAGCATAAAAATGCCTTATATTGGGAAAACTGCTTTCCAAAAATGTCTATATTAGGAAAAATTGGATACAAAAATTTGTATTTTAGGAGAATTTTGCATTAAAATGCTGATGAATTTTCATGATGGTTTTTTTTTAAAAAAAATCACCAACTGATATGGAAATGTGGAGAACCAAACTTAAGATTGGAAAAATGAGAAACTGAGAGAAACCAAAATTAACAAATGCACCCATCCCTACTGCCCTCCCTGCTCCCCCCCTGCTCCATCTCAGTAAGTGGCAGATATTCTGCTGCCAGGAAGCCAGTGCTGTCCTGCCAGGTTCTCCTGTATTTCCTCTAATGTTCACATGGAGCTTTTGACTGTATGGTTAACAGAGAAGGCTTCATATTTCTCTGATACAAAGTTATGATTTTGCAACCACAGATAACTTATCCAAGCAAGGGCCTTTATTTAGGAAAGGCTCCTGCCCTCCAACACACAATAAATATGCAGTTCTTAATATTTTATTGCAGGGGATCTAGAAGATTGTGCTTCTGTTGTGGAGAGATAACATTTTAGTGATATTCAACCTGCAAACTTTGGGAGCTGGAGAATGTCATCACCTGACTCCCCCTGCATTAGAATTATACATCTAGTGTGGAATGTGGCTGCTTGTGAGCTTCTGTTGCTCACTGCTGGTGCTATCACTAGTGGTGGGCAATGCAACTCCCTCCCCCACTTCATGCCCATATGTTTTTTATAAACTGTTAAAAAATGTTATAGTTGTGTTTATTTCTTGCTATTTTTCTTGTTTCCTTTGAGGCTGAGTGCTTCCCATTTTAGTACTCACTATTTATTTCATTTATATCCTACTTACTAAGCCCTAACTGGTTTATACCATCATTAGAAAAAATGGTTAAAGGCAAAAAAAATGATAATAAATCTATGAAGCTAATAATTAAAACCCACTTAATAACTATAACACAAAAACAGAGCAGTAGATACCATAATCCCCAACTCACTGAAAAACAATGGTGTGCTTCACACTCTGAACTTTTGCTGGAACATAAACATATAGATTCATTTTTCAAACTGTATATATTGATGACACTTCATCCCAAATCTTCAAACAACCTTTCTCAAATGTTTTCATGGAGATTTTGAAAAGCACAGGCAATAGGATCAAGATGTAATTTTTTAAAACTTACAGAGCATATATGCCTATTATATATAACATGATAATAGGGAGGAAACTGTCACGATAGTTGCAGATTTACAGCCAATGCATAGTGGGGGAGACACCACGTAGCAACCAGATTTGTTTAGGGTTTCAGGACCTACCCAATCTAAGTTGCAATGCTCCAGAAATATCATAGTCGTCATCCTTGCACAAATGGAACTGGGATTAAACTAGTAAATGGTAGTTGAGTTCACCATCTTTGGGTTTTTTTGTGATCATCATAATATCATAAGGCTTATCACTCATAATCCTGCTGTCAGTAGAAAATAATAGCCCCAGGATTCACTTTTTGAGTAGATTTTGCTATGTGCTAAGAAAAGTTTTCAGAAGGATTGCTCAAAGTCTCTCAGAAATAGCCACTGGGAGTACATTTAATAGGCTTATAATAAATAATTTGAAACACATAAAACATGTTTGATGGAGCATTTTATGCTACTTTAAATTTGGAATTATTTAGAGAGCATCCGAAGAGTTTCAGAAACACACATAAAACATTTGCACTGAAAGACCTTGACCTCAAATAACTTTTCAACTTTACCTATCCTGCTAGAGTTGTTGGAGGACCCTTACAGAGCAATCCAAATGCCCGGGAGCTGGCAAAAGGGGGGCTGGCACAGGAGGAGGCCGCAGAAAGCTCCTTGGGAGCCACTGGCCTGGCTGAACACCGGCTCCAGAGGGAGCCGCACACACAAGCTGTCTGGGAAGTGCCAGCTCCCACAAACAGGCCTCCCAGGAAGTAAGCACTCCCCATAGGCCACAATGGGGACTATTTAAAATTATTTTACTGTACCAGCCTTGTGGTCCGCAGAGTTTGCAGGGGGATTGGGACCTGGGGGAGGGGTCTGAATGCAAGGAGGATCTTGCATAAGTCCCCCCATGGCTCGGCCCCCACCATGCCCTTGGAATGCCCCATTTTCAGGGTTTCTGCCAGCTTCCACCAGCCCTCCACCCATCGGGCTGGCCATCCCCAGCAGACTCCCAGCAGTGCCTGCAGGCTCCTGGGGGCCCCATGGATCCACTGTGGTGGACGGCTGCTGCTGGCAGAGGCTGGCAGAGACCGGTGTAGCTGGGAGTCTGCCAGTGCAGCCCAGACTCCATGGCATCCAACTCGCCCCAGCCCGACAGAAAGGTAAGTTGGATTGTACCCTTAGTATCTTATAAATCTGGAAACTATTTTCTATGTAAGTTTTTGAAGGAGACATTTTGAAATAGGATGTGGGTTGGGGAGGAACTGAGAAGGTTTTTAAAAGCTTAATACAAGGTTCACATTGTAATGCTATGTTAAGGAATACAGTAAAAATGCAATGTACAGTAATTGATCCATTCACCTGGAGGGGGTTTCTAAGCATCTTTTTGAGGTGCTGTTTTGAAAAATACTGCATTTTCATATGGGGTAAACTAGTTTGACTGCATCCCAAAAAGTGTTGTTTTCTACCAAGGTGTAAAACTTTCTCCCTCACTCCACGAAATTACTAGCAATTTATATAGAGACTGATTTTTTAGCATCCTCAACTGATGTATGAGTATTTCACCAAACAAGCTATTTAATTCAAGTAACAATTGTTTTAGCCATAAGGACTTTCTGATGGTGCTATGAATGGAAAAGAGCCTCTTTCTTTTGATGCACTTCATAAATCTACCGATGTATTTCAATATCATAGGGTGGTATTCAACTAAATAACTGCACGAGCAGAATGACTTCTGCTGCACAATGGGACTTTCCCTCCTTTCCTCCCCCCATGTGCACCCCATGCCACATGCAAATTCACATGTTTTGTTCCTTGAATCACTGCACATTGTTCCACAATTAGGCAAAGCTAAAGTTCATGGGCCAAGTCGAACAAGTGTGCATAATGGTCCCCATTTAAATTAAAGCCCAGCTATTGGCAATCCCACCCCATATATACGGTCTGCCTAGTAAACGTCACCCTAAGAGTCGGAAACGACTCGTACTATAAGTGCGGGGACACCTTTACCTTTACCTTTTTACCTATTATATATCCAAGCACTAGTTATAGTGTATTTTCTTCCTCATTCCATCTATTTGGCTTAATTGTACACCATGTGCAACAATTTTCAGTTTTCTTTTTTCTTTCTTTTTGTGTGTTGATCTGTGATAACTATTCAAAAACCTGTTGTTTTACTTGGGATGCATATCCACAAAGAGTTAAGGTTTGACATGATTACTAAAACTGGATATGATGAAAACACTATTTGAGCACTTCTCATTCAAATAACTCAATTACAATCCTATACCCTCATGCCTGAAAGTAACTCAGTTACTTCTGAGGAGACATGTATATGAGTATGCAATTAGCAATCAGTTTAATTTATAAAAAGGAATGCTGCTATACCTCAGGTTTAAATGCAAAATTAGAAAAATATAGAAAACTAATACGTTGGAGAGTAAGCTAGATTAGTCAGTAACCTAAGTATTGTAGTGGGTCTTTTCCAGCGGTTCCCAACCTGGGGGCTGTGACCTTCATGGCAGATGCTGAAGGAAGCTGAGGGTGGAGGTACCAGGAAGAAGGAATTACTATTGCTGACTCCCGTCTCTTCGCACTGACGCTGCCCTTGCTCAGAAGAGAGATGGCTTTTTGTGAAGCAAAAAGAAGCAAGGCTGCAAGAAAAAGCTGTTTCCTCCTTCCTCCTGGCAGCCAGCCTGCCTGCCTTTCTTGGCTCCTGCTTTGCTGCCACCTTCTTTTAAAAAATATTCTTATTTGCGAGGCTGCCCAGATCTTGCCTTCAGCCCAGACAGAGCCAAGAAGCAGTGAGGAAGTTCAAGACTTGCTCACCCTGCATTTCTGAAGCTAAGTGAGTGTGCCAGCATCCCTCCTTTCTTCCACCTACACTCCACCCCCCAAACTCTCTCTCCAAGATGCTGCAGCAGTTGAGGGCTTCCCCCCTCCCACGTGCCCAAATGCATGCACGCCTGCAGATGCTTGCAGGAAGGGCAGGTGTGTGTGTGCTGATCTGTCTTCTGCTCCACTTTCATTCTCCAAGTGCACACTAAACAAATCATCAGTTCTGATGATAATCCCAAGTGCCTAAAAGTACTATCCCCCCTTGTTGTCTGCAGTGCACATTCTAGCATCCCCATCACTAACACATTACTACTTCTTGATTATTATTAAAAAGAAAAAAGAAAAAAAAACTCAGTAGGTTGGCTGAGGCTGGGATCCTGTATCGCAGCAGAAAGGTATTTATTTATTTAATTATTATTGCATTTATATCCCACCTTTCCTCCAAGTTGCTCAAGGTGGTGCACATGGTTCCCCCCCCTTTCCATTTTATCCTTACACCAACCCTGTGAGATAGATCAGGCAGAGAGACTGTGTTTGGTCCAAGGTCACCCAGTGGGCTTCATGGCTGGGTGGGGATTTGAACCTGGATCTTAGTCCATCACTGTAAACCACTGGTGTTAGGAGACAGGACTGTACATCTTCAGATTGGGGGGATACCAATTTGATTGGATGTTTGCATTAAGAAAAGAGCAACACCTCCCTGTCTGCAGGTATCTTTTAATGGAAAGGGATATTTAGAGATATGATTTTGCTAAGCACCATTTTTTCAATTAACAGAGACTAAAATTACAATTAGCATGGGGGGGTCACAAACTTTTTTGTGCTTACAAAGGGGGTCCCATACTCACAAAGGTTGGGAACCACTGGTCTACTCCAGGCTAACACTGAATATCACCCATTGCGTCTATTAAAAAGAAGTTCAAACGGACCATATGTAACTTTATTTCTGAATGCAGAAAAGGTATTTGATGTCATTGAGTGGCAGTATCTGTATCAGGTGTTTCACAAATTTGTTTTAGGAGGAAAGTTTGCTGAATGGATCTTAATGATGTAAATTAATGAAAGCATTTGTTTCAACAAACAGAGCAAGCTCTGATGTTTTTGTCTTTATAGAGATACTTGTCAGGGCTTTACTCTTTGGCTTATCAATAGAGCCTCTAGTGCAGCCTTTCCCAACTAGTGGACCACCAGTTGTTGTTGGACCAGAACTCCCATCAGCCTCAGCCAGCATTGCCAATGGTCAGGAAAGATGGAAACTGTGGTCCAACAACATCTGGTAGCCCACTAGTTGGGAAACGTTGCTTTAGTGGAAGCAATCTGAGCAAGATTGCAAATAAAAGGGTTGGTAAGTAAAGTAAAATCAATTTATAGGCAGATGATATAGTAATGACAAGATCTCAAAAATGCATTTAGGATGCTAGTTGATTTGTTAAAAGACTTTGGAGCAATGTCTGGTTATAAGACTAATTTAACTAAATTGAAATGGATGGGGTTCAACCTAGGGAAAAGGGAAGAATATAACTACTAAGGTTTGTTCAATTCCTTGCTAGGACACTTTGATATCTGGGACTATGGATAATTTCAAACATGCATGATCTTGAAATTTTAATCATAAGAAACTGTACCAGAAACTTAAAACAGACCTGGATAGGTAGTCACAAATTAAGCTTTCCTGGATGGGAAGGATACCCATTATTAAAATGAACATGATTCCTACACTTTTTATTTTTAAACATTCCATTACAAATGAGTCATGGAATTATAACTAAGTGCCAAAAACTGGCATTTGACTTTTTATGGGCTTGGAAGAAAGTTAGGATTAGAGCCAAAACATTATACAAGCCATTTTAAAATGGGGGGGGGAGGGCAAGGCATCCCATGTTTTATATAGTAGTATTATGCAGCCACACTACTTCATTTAAAATCATGCTTTATAATTGATGGCAACAAAGTTAGAACAATGAAAATTAACAACACAATTGAAAAACATTCTCTGGCATTGGAGTAAAAAGGATTTGGAAGTTATTAAAGCAAAGTATAAATGACCTATTCAGAATCTGGCATATGTCTAAAACCAAACTAAATTCAAGCCTATCACTGTTTAAAGCAATTTATTTTAATGAAAAACTGGAAGGGAAAAGCAGGTTAAGAAATATGCAGGTATGAGAAGAGCATAGCTTAAAAGAGCACAGGAAATTATTGATAAATGGGTTAACAAATAATAGCACGGGTAGAGACATGCATTGGATTGTAAACATGTATTGGATTGCAGCCTTACTCAACTAAACTCACAAACTTGATAAAAGTCAGAACGGAAACATCAAAGTGATACATGTATTGAAAATAGAGCCTTTTTAGTCCATATTGGAATTACATTTTATGATGCCATTCAATCTTTCTCCATTACAAGATTGGTTTAAGTTCTTTTAAGATGCCTTATTTTAAAATAAATTGGTTGATATTTAATATTTTGTCTTGAAATAATTTTGTTACAATTTGGTTAGCAGATTTAGCTATTGCAAGACTTTATGGTACAACAATACACAGTTCAATGAGGCTTACAGGCAGGTGGGGTTAGGACTGCAAACAGGGTCATTATTATTTGCATTTATTTGAGATGTGTTGAACGAGTGGTATATTATAAAAACTACTATTTTATATATTTTGTCTCTGTAGAAACAATTTTTAAAATGCCGCAATGACATGAAAATGAAATGAACCCAAGAACAGAACACTACTCACAAAGGCCAATACTACTTTGTTTCCCCTCACACCTGTTGCTTTTATGAGAGCTTCTGACAAATCATATGATCAAAGTGCAATGACCATGGCTACAGCACTTTGACATAAAGACCTCCAAGAGAGCAAGACATGCCATAAATATTACCAGATCTTGCAAATTCACTGAGAGAAGAAGAGATGAGTCTAGAGCAAGGTGACAAGACTAAAGTTTGCTAAGTAGGAGGTCAGGCCACTAAGTCTGGCAGCACTAATGTATATCGAGATGGGGAGGAAAGACCGCATTAACCTACTGATAAGGAGAGCTCTGCTCTGCCATCCCTAACAATTAGAGATCAGGGAAACACACAAAAATATACCTTTTAGTTCTGTAAAATCTCCAGGTTACTGTGGCTTTAGTTTTACAACATTCAAGGCTCCAAGCAAGCACTCATCATAAACAGCTGCTTCTGGCTTTATGAAGGGGGAGTTCTTTTTATTGTTCTTGTGGCTACTGAACTTAAAGGGGAGCCAACCATGGAAAGCCAGTTACATGGATTACCCTGCAACTGTTGTTTGAAATATTTTATTATCATTGCAGGCTGAAATTGTTGGCTGCCATCTGCAGACCCATGGTGTGGCTACAGGAAATATTTGCAAGCCTTTCTTTTTTGAGGCATCTGTGGTATAGCAATCTTTCCATGGGAGTGAGAAGCACAGGCATGCTCTTTCTTTCCATCCTAACACCCTCCACCCCAATCCACTGAGTTCTCTTTGCAGTCCATTGTATTGCAGGAAATATTAGTCCTTGAAGCACTGGATGACTGGAAGCTATAGCTAGTACTTTCCAAAGGGTGGAGCTCACAAACACGTATGTGATGTCAAAGAAAGCCTCTAACTTTCCAGAACCTGCAAGTCATATCTTATTTCTTTTGACTGCTTCCACCCATTCCTAGTGGTGTATTTTCTCAAACTATGGCAAAGCTTCCCAAACAGGGCCAGCCCTGTCATTAGGCAGAGTGAGGCAGCTATCTTAGGGAGCAGATGCTGGAAGGTGAGGCATGGTAGTGAGGTGTTAGAGGACAGAGCTATGTGTGCCACATATCCTGCCCTGCCCTGCCTAAACCAGCCTGAGGCCCTCAAGTGCAGTGGAAGAAACAAGTTTACATAATTGTTCCACAGCTAGCCTTACATCATAATGGCGTGTCTTTTAGAAGCCACTAGTGTCGAAGTAAGATTCAAGTGCTGTGTGGAATGGAGGTGGGGGGACAGGACCATCATGGCCTTCACTTCAGTCTGCCAGACTCAGACCTGTTCCTAAACTCCCACTAGATAGGACATATGTTTTTTGGGAGAATTACATTTGATAATTCACGATAATATAAAATTCACAATAATGCAGTAACCACAGAAGCTAGCTGTATGCGCCAACCAATATTAGCATCCAGGAAACACTTGGCTAAACAGGTAGGCTTTCAGCATCCACTGGAAATATAATACCATCAGTATATGTCTTATTCCTGAGGGGAGGCTGTTCTACATGGTGGGTACCACTACTGTGAACTTGATGAGGAAAAGATAAAGGAAACTGGAATACAGATAAATAGTATAGTGAGTGTCAAGAGACAATGTTGTACAGCTCCTAGTACACCTGACATGAAAAGGACCTTTTCAATAATGGTTCCTTGGCTGAAGAATACTCCCTCTGGGGAGGCCCCCCAGGCACGTTGTTTAATATCTTCCTACACCAGACAAGGTCCTTTCCTCTCCCCCAGGTCTTTTAAATTATGTTATGGTCTTATACTGTTTTGACTGTATGTTTTATTCTGCTGCCGTCAGTTTTAAATTGTTTTGCTGTTTTTCCTCTGTTTTCTATTTTAAAGTGATTTGTAATTTTAGAATGTTGTTGTATTTTGTTCTATTTTAATTTTGTTTGTCTTAATCCCTGAAAGCATGCCAGAGTATTTCGGTAATAGGGTGGCCCATTAATTGTGTAACTACACATGTAAATAAATAACGGTGACATTTAAACCAGCAGCAGCCCTTCAGATGGGCATTTTCTGTTTACATAATTGTTCCTTACATTGTAATAACATATGTTTTAGAAGCCACTTCCACCCACTGAGTTGCCAAATACCATCAGAGCAACTAATGGCTTTTATAATCACCTCAGTCTAATGTCACTATAATTTCTGCCCAGTTTTTACAAGAAAGCATCAAGTTTTCAAACAAAAATTGTAAGAAGTCAGGATGTGAATAAGATGTGCTTCTCATAATAGCACTGACTCCCTTATGATATACTTTTCCTTTCTTTTTTATGGTCATTATCTAACTTCCCATTGAAGACAATTCGAATATTTCCGTTGACTTTTAACAAAAGTTAGATCAGGCTCTAAATGTCAACATTAATCAATTAATATTTATTTTGTTGGATGTATGTCATGAAATAGGCAGGATGTATAGTCTGGCCAACTGCAAACATGACTATGACAATAACAAATCTTTCAGACTTAGTCATTTCTTGACAAAAAAGAAGAAGAAAAGCTTAACATTACTAGTAACTTGGGTTATAATAAAATCAAATGTAAATAGTTTTAGCTTTCTGGAAAGCCGACAAATCATCTGGTTCAGCTTCTTGTCCAGAAGTTCTCTATCTAGTCATACATATAAATGAAACCCTGTCATTTCCATACTTGTACATTAAGAGATCAAAATTAAAAGGCTCCTGAATCATGAGAGATACATTATGGATTGTAATTTTTTTTAAAAAACTAGCGGCTGCCATAACAACTTCAAAAGAGTTCTGCAGGACTAAGCTGTTATTGTAATTTTCCCACATACATGACAAGTGCTAGCCATAATGAGATGGTTTGGGGTTTTGCTGTGTGGGTGAAGAGAGAAGTTGTGTGGATATGAAAGAACAGCTTGGTACAAAGATGGATGGCGTCTTTCTTGGATTTCCATGAGAAGGCTCATTAGTCATGGGCCAAGGTTGTCAAGTTGTGAGGAAGCCTCATTAAAGATACACAGGCCTCTATTAGGAAAGAGTGAGCAAACTGGTCTGTCCTGTAGATTTTGTAATGAGACAGAAAAAGTGAAACCTCTTTTGTAAGGGAACAAAACTTTTGGGGAAATGGATGAGAGATTTTGGAACAGCACTAGAGTTGCATTTAAGGCAGGAAATATGAGCTAATGAGAACTCTCTGTGGCTCCTAGGCCAGGAAGAGTAATTGATCTATTACAACTAAACAGTTCTGCCTGCCCTTCTACCAAGACAGGTGAGTTGAACTCAAAAACCAATTTGTGTGTTTTAATTTAACCAAGAGGTAGCATGTCAATCTATTATCCCTAGAACCTATTTGCATGAGAAATTGTGTGACTTCTAATTTGATGTGACTGAAACTCAGTGAAGCAATTTCTTCACCTGGGAACCTGGAAGTACAGCGTTGGTATGTGTGACTTGCTTCCTCTTTATACATGAGCCCACCTGTCTCCATGTGCGCAACAAGAGTGAGTTCTGTTGTTGCCTTGATTTGTCACTCATAATACACATTCAGACAGCACAATTCAGAGCTCAGTTCAAACTGCTTCACATACCTTATCATACATAAGGAGGCAAACATGTTTGTTTCCTGATTTGAAAAGCCTCATTATGTCAGCTGATGGATGGAACAGTCAAAGTCTGCTGGATCAGGTGTATGAGGGAGTTTCCTGTGGAGAACTCCCTCACATACCCATTGCCTGCAGAAAGCAGACTTTGGCTCTACTGCCCATCACCCAATCAGTGGTAGAGCCAAAGCCTGCTGGATTGGCTGCATGTTGTGCTTTGAAGTCCTCACTTCAGGACTTTAAAGTGCATAATCCCCTGACATTATTATTATACAGCCACAAGCTCTTCGCTTTATGGCGCTTCCAAAAGGAAAACATTGTTAACAGTATCTTCGCTTTATGGCGCTTCGCTTTATGGCGCTTCGCTAATGTGGCGGTCTCAATTAGATGCAATTAGACAAAAGCCTCACTCATACAGCACTTGTTCCACTTTTATGGCTTTTTGGGGGGTTGTGTGCCATTCTATTCAATGAGTTCTGCTTTTCAGCAGTTTTCGCTTTTCAGTGGGGGTCCAGAACATAACCTGCTGTATGAGTGGGGCCCTAATGTACTACAGTCAGCATGGATTTTTTGAATTCCACAATGTTAAATTGAAAATAACCCCCATGCCATTCTGATGTTTCCCATAAGCTCATTTCAAAACAAAACCTTACAAAATGTATAGTCCTGAAATCAGAAATGCTTGCTTAACAACCCTCTAAAATTTCATGGCAATACACAAAACAGTCAGAGAGAATTGAGAATTCAAATTGTAAAAAAAGAAAGAAACCAGACCCCTTTTGGACTTTTTTCTCTCAGAGTTCTCATAATATGTTGAAATTAATTAAAAATTAGCCATGTTCACAGAGTAGCTGTAATCCTGTTACTGACCTTGCCCCACACTTTCGCCTTCATCTTCTGCAGTTTAAAGGTTTAAAAAATGCCTGGCTGATTTTTAATTAATTTAAGAAATTTACCATTGAACTCAATGATAAGGCCAGGCATGCTCAGTAAGAACCAACTGTCAGTGTGCTAAAAGCCAGACTCTCAGCTGTTGGGCTTGCCTAATCAGGAGGCCACACCCACACCAGACCTTGATTTCACTTTAGGCAGTCATGGCTTCCCCCAAAGAATCCTGGGCAGTGTAGTTTGTGAAGGGTGCTGAGAGGAAACTCCTATTTCCCTGACAGAACTCCAGTGGCCAGAGTGATTTAACAGTCAGCCACTCTGATTGAACCTCTATGAGGGGAACAGGGCATCTCCTAGCAACTCTCAGCACCCTTCAATAACTACACTTCCCAGGATTCTTTGGGGGAAGCCATGGCCGTCTAAAGTGAAATAAAGGCCTGGTGTGGATGTGGCCAGGGACAGCTTTGGTTTAAATTTGGGTGGGAGGCTACATGTGCCTGCTGTAGAATAAAAAGGTGAGGAAAACCCTGAAAGAGAATGATACTGTTCACAATGTTTTCCTTTTGGAAAGGAAAGGAGCTTCCCCTCTGTCCAGCACCCACCCACCCAATCACCTCCCTTCCCCATCCCCTCCCCTTTTCTCCCTCCCTATCCCCTCCCCTTCCTGCCCTCCTCCTATCCTCCCTGCCCCTCCCCTGGGTCAGTTTCACCTATCCTAAGCATGATTGCACAGGGGTAAATCCCACTGAACTCAAAAAGCATGCAAATGATCAAACCTGCCCTCTCCCCTCCTTCCCCTTATCCCCTCCCTCTTGCCCTTCTCTCCCCCTTCCTACACCCCTCCCTTCCCCCCTCCCATCCCCTTCCATCCCCCTTCCCCCCCTCCTCCCTCCCCTCCTCCCTTCCCCTCCTCCTCCCCCCCATGGTCAACTTTACCTATCCTGCATGATTGCACGGAAGTAAATCCCACTGAACTCAATAAGCATGCAAATGACCAATCCATTCTCAGCAAACTTGCACAGGAACCCATTTCTTACCTGCTGGATTAAAAAGCAGAGAAATTCACTAACAGGCAAAAAGCCTTGAGGTTTAAGAATGTATCTACAGCCAACAGATATTTTTATCAAACTTTGAAAATCAGGGAAATTGGGCAGCTATAGTGAATGCACCAGGGGAGCAGGAGACCTGACCTCCTCTCTGAGAGATTGGACTGCCCTACAAATTTGTCAAAATGCAAACACAATTTGGGTTGGTCTTTTACAGTCCGATCCACCTCCTGTGTAGCTTGGAAGAATTTGGTAACATGTGCCTCTGAGCATATGGTGAGTGGTGGCAACACCTGCAGTCAGCCCAAATAATAGAAACAAGATGTGTGCTGTGCTGATCTTGTTTAGCAGGGAGGAAGCAACAATATTAAAACAGTTGATATAGTTTAGATAGTCACTTTACATATGTTTGATTTACTTTGCCATTTTAGTGAAGTTTCCTGTAGTAAATCATTTTCTTTTGCTTCTGTTTCTGTAAATACGTGAAGTACAGTAACACTTTGCAAGATTTATGCTAAAAATACTCCAAAAACAATTGTGGAATAACGGCACTGACTATTCTGCAGAATAGTCTCCAGTGGACATGAGGAGTGTCTCAGTTTGCACAAGATAAAACTGTGGGAGGTGAAATATATTCTAGCAAAATTCTAGGTGTGCTCTATGTTTTTAATTGACCATGCCCATCTTTCCTTAAGTGGAGTAGTTTAAGCATAACAGGCTGAAAACATGCATCTTGGTCAGGCCAAGTTTGTTTTTTTCCAACAGCTAGAGTCATTGCTTAAGTAGCAACATATTATAAGTCTGATTTTACATCAGACTGCAGTTTCAGATTCAACTGTTAATGCACCTAAAAGAGAAACAGAGCATAACCTCCAGTTTGAAATACAAAAGGCTGTCTTCACCATCATATGACATTTGCCAATGAAAAGGCTTTGAAATTAATAAAAATGAATTTGACACAGATTTCTAGGATGAATAATGAGAGAAATATAATTTTCTAGGTTAGATTCTCTGTAGAAACAGTAGTAACACAGAAAAGAAACCAAGTAAGAACACCAACAAACATACAAAAATGTAATTCTCCATCTTTGGAGATGGCAGGTGGAGATGCTCAGAGGCATATGTTACCACATTCTTCTAAGTTATACAGGAAGTGGATTGGACTGTGAAAGACCAACCCAAATTGTGTTTGCATTTTGACAACCTTGTAGGGCAGTACAATCTCTCAGAGAGATCAGGTCTCCTGCTCCTCTGGTGCATTCACTATAGCTGCCCAATTTCCCTGCTTTTTAAAGTTTGCGAGAAATATCTGTTGGCTATAAGTATGTTCTTACACTGCAAGGTTTTTTTGCCTATAAGTGAATAACATCAACTGACAGGTGGGAGACCCACTGACCTGTCACATTTGGCCTATGAGGCTATTTCCTGATAAGGATCTGGTCCACAGCACCAAAAAAGTTCCCCACCCCTGCATTATGACAAGACTGGGAACTTATAGTCCAAGCTAGGATCTTTCTCAAGAATCCTTCCTAATAGTTCCCACATTTCATAAGCTTTGAAATTCAGTTTCAGCAGAAACCAGAAAATTGGTATATTACCTGATACTAATTGGAATGAGAGTGAGTTCACTTTAACATATTCATTAAGTAATCATATGTACTGTATTATGAAACTGTCCCAACAGATCAAACACTTCAGATAAGTGTCATATCAGTTATCATCAGACAAGCAAACACACAACTTTTAAATGAAATCAGTTCACACATTAAGCTGAAATCCACAGGGTAAAATTCTTAAGAGTGATATATTAAATGATGTATGTGCATGTATGAACCAGTTGTTGTATAAATTTCACAGGGAGTAGGACTATTTCTGGACTGTGGACAGTTTCACAGGAGCTTTTATCCAGTGTTAAGTCTAAATCTCCAGAAAAAATAAATGGTAAATGTGTACAAACTTGTATGGGCTTGGCTACAACTCCTCCTAAACTCCAAAGAGTATATCATTTTACAATTCCTGAGCCTGCCACATGTTTTTATTTATTATACTTCCATGCTCTTCCTCTGAGGAGCTCAAAACTATACATATAGTTTCCAAGCAGTGTCCCATCCAGGAAGCCTATAGGGCCAAATCTGCTTAGGTTCACCAGTGTGCCTTCTGACCATTTTCTGCCTTGAGAAGCAGCTCTCCCCAGATGGGACATCTCCTCCTAACTTGTTCATCACCTTTGCTTCAGTGGCCATTATCTTTCTAAATCTCAGCCAGATGGAAAGTTGCTCCCATTGCTCTACCAAATCATCTTTTTTCAGGCTACTTACTTATGCATTTGCCCTCATGGCTTTGATCATCTATGTTAAAAAGACATTATCAGTCAAGTTCACATTTCTCCGGGCAAATAAGAAAATGTTATTTAACTCACATTCACAAAAAACAAAGCAGTTGTTTCCTCTCACACTGTTTCACAATTGATTTCCTCCAATGTGACTCTAAAGTCACCAAAGGTGTTCCTCAATCAGCTCCTCAGTATTATTGTTTCATTTCACCCTTCATCCTGTAGGTTTACAACATAGTCAGATAAAAAATAACATCACAGGACAATATTTAAAACAATTCAAAATCTTCTTATCCAAGCACATTATAATCATAAACAATTTCTGTATAGCAGCAGACAAAATAACTGTTAGGCTCCACATGTTTATCTTCCAGAATCCCAAAGAAAGAGATGTGTCTTCAACTGATGCTAGAAAACTGACTGTTGCACCTCAACAACTGAGAAGGCCCTAACAGTCACTGCTCAATGAGCTAAGCCCATTAACGGGACTACAAACAGGACCTCACCCACAGATCTCAAGTCACAGGTCAGCAGATAATAGTAGTACTCCTTTAAGTACATGTTGAATTAGGTCTGGTAACAGGCACACAGTGCAGCTCTTTAAGGAGTGGTGACACATTACCCCATTTTGTTGCCCTACTTAAAAGCTTGGCAGCCACATACTGTACCAGCTGTAGCTTTCAGAGTGTCTTCAAACATAGCCCTAGATAGAGCAAATTGTGATAGTCAATTGTCATGTCAGTACAGCACAGGTTACTGCAGCTATCCTAGTCCAGAAACAGTCATAGCTACTGAACAAGCCATAGCTGGAAAGAAGCACTCCTAGCCACTGAGGCCACCTGGGCCCCCATGACTGCTCCTGGATTGGTAGATCCAGGAGTACCCCCAAGCTACTTGCTCCTTTAGGGGGTTCCAACCCCATCCAGAACAATTTGTCTTCCCAGTTACTAGACACAGACACATTCTACCTGGACGTGGGAATGCCCAGTTGCCAGGCACGAGAATTGCCTACAAATTCCTGGACACAAGAACAGTGATGAAGCACCTCCATCTTGTTCACACATTCAGTCTCAATTCATTGGTCCTCATCCAACCCATCACTGCCTCTAGACACTGGTTCAGCACTTGCAATAGACACTAGGGAAACTTGATGGGATGAGACTCATGACTGGAATGTATAAAATTGAAAGATGTAATTTATTCAAAGGGAATAGATAAAATAATAAGGAAAGAGGAGTAGCATTTTATTTATTTATTTATTTATTTATTGCATTTTTATACTGCCCCAAAACCGAAGCTACGGATGCATAAAGTAATGGATGCATAAACTTGTGAAGAAATCCATGAAAATGAGCATGGAATGTTGGTTGAGCATTTGGGTAAAAATAAAAAGAGAAGGAAGTAATAATAATAATAATAATAAAATTTAATTTATGTGTCGCCTATCTGGCTGATGGCCACTCTAGGCAACTTACATGTAAACAGTTAAAACACAATGTGATAAAATACATTAATACAATATATAAACAATACAGCAGCAACAACAATATTAGTGCAGGGTAAGAGGCATTTCAGTCATAAAAGTTAACCCTCCCCGGAAATCCCAAAGTCCTGTTGAAAGAGCCAGGTCTTTAAGGCTTTACGAAATACATTTAGGGAAGAGGCGTGCCGTAGATCTTGTGGGAGGGAGTTCCAAAGGGTGGGGGCCGCCACTGAGAATGCCCTCTCTCTAGTTCCCGCCAATCTAGCTGTTTTTATAAACGGGATTGAGAGAAGGCCCTGTGCGGCTGATCTTGTCGGGCGGCATAATTGGTGGCGTTGAAGGCGCTCCTTTAGATAAACTGGGCCGAGACCGTATAGGGATTTAAAGGTTAATACCAACACCTTGAATTGGGCCCGGAAGACAACTGGAAGCCAGTGTAGATCGAACAACACTGGTGTGATGTGATCCCGGCGGCGACTGTTCGTAAGTAGTCGAGCCGCCGTGTTTTGTATAAGTTGTAGTTTCCAGACCGTTTTCAAGGGTAACCCCACGTAGAGCGCATTACAGTAATCCAATTGAGAGGTGACCAGGGCGTGTACTACCAGTGGGAGCTGATGAACAGGAAGGTAGGGTTGCAGCCTTCGTATGAGGTGTAGTTGATACCAGGCTGCCCGGCTCACTGCCGAAATCTGAGCCTCCATGGACAGCCTGGAATCAAGCACAACCCCAAGGCTGCAGACCTGGTCCTTCAGGGGTAGACTCACCCCATTGAACTTCAGGTCAACATCTCCCAACCTTCTCTTGTCCCCCCGAGTAGCACCTCAGTCTTATCGGGGTTCAACTTCAGCTTGTTCCTTCCCATCCATCCACTCACGGATTCCAGGCACTTGGACAAGGTCTCCACAGCCAACTCTGGTGAAGATTTAAACGAGAGATAGAGCTGAGTGTCATCCGCATATTGGTGGCACTGCAGCCCAAATCTCCTAATGATTGTCCCCAGCGGCTTCATATAAATGTTAAATAGCATGGGAGAGAGGATAGAGCCCTGTGGCACACCACAATTGAGAGGCCAAGGGTCTGAAACCTCCTCCCCCAGTGCTACCTGTTGGTACCTATCGGAGAGAAAGGAACGGAACCACTGTAATACAGTGCCTCCAATTCCCAATCGCTCCAGGCGCTGTAAAAGGATACTGTGGTCGACAGTATCAAAAGCCGCTGAGAGATCGAGGAGGACAAGAAAGGTGAATTCTCCCCTATCTAATGCCCTCCTCATATCATCTACCAGAGCGACCAAGGCTGTTTCAGTTCCGTGACCAGTCCTGAAACCCGATTGGTATGGAGTAATAGTTAAATCATTGTGGGAGGTTGCTGCAGACAGCCAAGCCTAGCAGAAGATGGATGATGCCTTCCTATATCAGATTACCAAACTTTCAAAGAGAGACAGAGTAAGAAAAAGTAACTTTCTTCTGTTACAAGTCAAATGTAGCTACGAATGAAAGATCTGATGCATTAATGAAGCCTGCTGAACATTTCATCTTCCAGAAAGTGGAAGGAGAAACAAGAGGCTCAGTTATGCTACACCTGCTCCTTACCAATAGAGGAAACTGGTTGATAAGGCAAAAATATGAGAACCTTGGGTGGAAGTGACCACAACATTTTGGGATTGGACATCTTAACTGCAGTGCTTATATGTGGCACAGCAGCAGTTTGGTGTTACCTCCAAACTTTCACACTTACAAACTTTCCCAAGGCTACAATGAGTCAAGCTACTCTGCTTCAATTTAGAGTGCAAGAAATAAATTGCATGTGGATAGAAGTTCCACAATAGCCTCTGGAACTCTGCCATAATATGAAGGAGGAGCAGATGTCCCACTGTTTGCAGAAATGTGCTACGTATGTGCAAGCCAAAAAGTGTTGCACAAAATCCCACCTGGAATATTTTGCAGCACAAACATGATTTGCTGGGGGTGGGGTTAGTTATGGGTAGCCAACCTGTGGCACAGGTGACATAAGTGGCACAAGAGTTTCTTAGACAGGAAAAGGAGGAGCCATTAGCCTGGATTTGACTCAGGCCTATATTCCTTCCTTAGGAGACTACAGGGAAAGCACTGGAGGTTGCGTATTATATTGCACACTGGAATGACACTGTCTCATGTTCAGGATTTGACCTGTGACACACTTGTCAAAAAGATTGTCCGTTACTGATTTAGTTATGCCTCTTTCTCAAAATATTTTTTATCACACGTAGCTCCTGCAGATATACTGAAATCTATCCGGGCTTTTCTTCCTACATGCTTCCCTGCTTCTTCAAGGATTTTTAGGGGTCTTTTTGTTTATCTAGACAGCACTGCTATCGCTTTCTAATCCCCAGTAATTAAAGTGCCCTAAATTTGTATACACTAAAATCCCATTACATCCCCCTTGGGTTCTTTAAACCACCCTGTCATTCAGAACCCAACACCCTCCCTCCCTTTGTGAAAATTCAGAATGGCTTCTTGACCTGAACTTTATAAAGTCAGGGCTATCTTTCCTTACAATGACAGATCAGAAAAGACTGGCTTATTGACAGAAAACAGAAAACTCAAAAAACAAAGTAACAACATCCAGAACAATATTTTTTTATTTTGATAAGTAGCCTTAGGGTTGATGTTATTTTATCATTTTGATTGCGGGTGAAAGGACAGGAAGCAGAGGGACAGGATGGAATTCAGAGCCTAACCAAGTCCTGTTGGGACACGGGGGAGGTATGGTTTGTGGAAGAGAATCTGTGGAATGGGGAAGTGGGCAGGTTCAAGTTTGCATCCTGTGGATTTGCACTTTTCCCTGAGTGAGATGCCTCTGACTGACATACACGTTCATGAATGCAGGCTTCTCCAGCTACTTTCCGGCCAGAAAGTTAAAAGCATGAAGCAGCATTTCGAAAGAAAGAGAACACAAAATAAGTTTACCTGTGCTTGTATTGCCCCTGAATAAACCCTGTGTCAATTTTAAAAAATTAAATAAATGTTTCAAAGAACAGAGGATCAAGGCTCTTTGGCATTTATAGAAGAAGAAAAAGGCATAAAACATTAGTGTACAAACCAGTTGCCAATTGTGCATTCTTTGAGTAAGAATGGAATGGATCTTTGGTCTCCTGGTCTCTTGGGCATGGATTTAATTAGCAATGTTGATGGTCTCGGTTTGGTAAAAAGCAGTTTTTTTCAAATATTTGGAAAGCTTCCTCTTAAAATGAGAAGTACTTGTTTTCCTCAGACTGAGCCTCTATGCTGGGATGAACCTCTTTCAGACATCTGTCTGAAACCACTGCCAATATGGAATTAGATGGACCAATGGTATGACTTGGTATAAGGCATGTTCCTAATACAATAACAAATCAAATAACTGAAAGCCACATTACTCGTAATGGCAGACAATCTCATACCTTGCAGCATCAGACAAACAAGAACAAGTGCATGTGCTTCATTGAGGCTGTGTCCACATCGCCTCGTCCTCTTGAAATGATTTCAAAGGTAAAGAGAGGCAAATGCTCTCCCTTTTTCTCCTGGTAGATTCCACTACTGCTCCTTGTGATCTAGCTGCATACCCATAGGTTTTTATTCTAGAAACAATGGAAACTGAGTACTTTTTTTCTACATAGTCCACCCACAGTCTAGAGCTACTGCATATTTTTTGCCCCTGAAAAGAGCTTATTGAGAAACTACTTTCATTCCCCAAATAAAAGTGCATTGCAAATTGATTCTGCATTACCCCATAGTGTGTCCATTTGAAAACAGATGAAAACAGATGTTAGGTGGCTCTAACAGTGGGGGGGGGTGTCTCCACACCTGCCCAGTGATGTTGTGGGTGGGCTTATACCAAGAACACAATCACCCCTTCCTTCTTCATTTAACTGGAGTATGTGCAGGGTGGAAAAGATGTGGATAACCTAGTCAAGGGGAGGTTTTTCAAACACCTATCAGGTAACTGTACCCAGCCTTGTAGACGACAGGATGTAGAATCAATCTAGATTGAAAGCTGTATGTTGAGGATGAGCATGAATGATTCCAGATGAAGAAAAGCTACATTTTTTGTGCTACAAATGGGATAGTGTGTACACAGCTCTAGACAAGAGAAAGCTGCACAGGAATTGCTTTCTAGAATCTAGGGTGCTTCTAGACAGAGGCTTAGTGGGCAAATGGGTCATTTAGATATCAGAAATTTGTTGCTGGTAGCAGGGTCTGTATGTTTTTTAATTTATCAGATTTTTCCTAGAAAGTTTAGATCCAGATTTAATGGGGGTGGGGAGTGTCATGGCCCCTTCAGAGGACTTGGAGGAAGAGGAAGCAGCAGAGTTGGCAGACCCAGGAGAAGGAACTAGTGGAACCCCTGAGGACACCATTCTGACTCTTCCCCAGCTGAAGAATGTCCAGGACCTGGCTGAAGCCCCTCAATCGGATTCTGGGCATGAACAGGAGGCTCCCCTCCCCCCTGCAGAAAGGAGACGCCAGCGAGTAGCACAGCAACGAAGGAAGAGGTCGGGTCGTTTAAGAACAAGCAGCTCTGAGCAGCTGGGAGACTAATCAAGGGGAACCTGGCTTAGGGAGTCTGTTATAAAAGGCAGTTCATGGCTGCAGCAGACTGCTGACTACAACGTCAGTTGTGACCCCTCACATGTAATGCCGTTGCTAGCCTCTAGACCAGCCTTTCCCAACCAGTGTGCCTCCAGATGTTGTTGGACCACAATTCCCATCTTTCCTGACCATTGGCCATGCTGGCTGAGGCTGATGGGAGTTGTGGTCCAACAACATCTGGAGGCACACTGGTTGGGAAAGGCTGCTCTAGACCTTTGGACTGGACCCCTGGCTTTCTGAACTCTGCTTCCCTACCTGGACAACGCTTTTGGACACTGCTACTGGTTAGTTTGTCAAGCCTTTCTTCTGCCGGCCAGCTTCCGTTATCTGCCTGGCCTTGACTGATTTATTGCCCAGCTAACTGCCGGCTGCTTCGTTACTGCCCAGCCCCCAGCCCTGAAGCTGACAGGAGATACAAGCTGGTATTTTGATGCTGACAACAATATGTGAACTTTGTGAAAACTTTGCATGCATGAGGCAGAAACCATTCATCAGTCTTCTTTGCAAGTACCATTATTAGGTTGATTTCTATCCAGTTGTGTGTCCCAGGTTGATATAACAAGGTTCTTTCCACTCACACACTGGCTCTGTAGATCACTAGGATGGAGGACTCCAGCTTTCCACTTGAAATGATTGATAGAAGAGAGAGTAACTTAAGAGCGTATTGCAGATATACAAAACTTAATTATATAGTGAGTTCCATCTGCAGTATGACTGATATATCTTTTTAAAGGGGGAGATGCAAACAGGGTGCAAATGTAGCATAACTTCATAACTATTTCTGAAGAGCACATGCACTAGTAAAAACAAGCCTGAAACTGTGTATTATGGATCTGCTCTGAAGCCGTGAATTTACTTTTCAGTATGCAGAAGACTGCATGGTTGAAATGCATTTAGCAACTAAATTGCTAAGCAGTTTAAATTTTAAGCTACTCCCTATTCTGTCTTTCAGTGTTCATTGTAATTATAAAGTAAAGGAACAGCTAATGAGGACAGTGATGGACAGGAAGCTCAGGGGTTAACTGGGCCAATGGGACCTAACAGGGCAGGGCTCAGCCATAGGAACAAAGCCCTAGTTTTTCTTCGGGATGGGGGAGAGGAAAGGGAGAGGGGCTAGGGTGAAAGTGATGAAGAACCAGGAAGTCTTAGCACCAAGGACTTGCGTCAGAGAGAGGGAAAGGAGAGGAAGAAAAGGTGTCAAAGTCAAGGCCTACCCTGCAAGGCTGTGTTTCTACAACTGGCAATCCCTCCAAGAACTGGCAGACTGCGGACACTAAAAGAAGCTGAAGGCCAAGGAGCGCTCTCAAGGACCACTGGTTTTCCACCCTATGACCAGGCAACAGGATGTGTCCAGGAAGCAGGATGCCTTTCGGGTGCTAAATGTCAATAAATATGTCGTTTCACCTTTCCCCACATGCTTGCTTTTATTGGTAGACTACCTGCCATGGAATCCTATGATGTGGACTTAATATTATTTATTTAATTAATTTATATCCTGTCCTTCCTCCCAGAAGAAGCCCAGGGTGGCAAACAAAAACACTAAAAGCAATCTAAAATGTCTTAAAAACAAGAGCCTTTAAAACATTTAAAACAAAACAGCTTTAAAAACATTTTAAGACAAAACAGCTTTAAAAACTTATTAAAACAAAACATCTTAAAACATCTTTTAAAAAACAACTTTAAAAACATTTTAAAAAGCAATTCCAACACAGATGCAGACTGGGATACGGTCTCTTCTTAAAAGGCTTGTTGAAAGAGGAAGGTCTTCGGTAGGCACCAAAAAGATTACAGAGATGGTGCCTGTCTCATATTTAAAGGGAGGAATTTCCAAAGTGTCTCTGCTATAACACTAAAGGTCCACTTTCTATGTTGTGCAAAATGGACCTCCTGATAAGAAGGTATCTGCAGGAGGCCCTCACCTGTAGAGTGCAGTGATCAACTGGGTATAAAAGGGGTAAGACAATGTTTTAAGTATCCTGGTCCCAAACTGCATAGGGCTTTTGTACACCAAAACTAGGACCTTGAACTTGGGCCAGTAGCTAATAGGTAGCCAGTGCAATTCTTTCAGCAGTGGGGCAACATATTAGCGATACCCTGCCCCAGTGAGAAGTCACACTGCTGCATTTTGTACCAGCTGCAGCTTCCGGAACAACCTCAAGGGCAGCCCCACATAGAGCATATCACAGTAATCAAGCCTCAAGGTTACCATTGCATGGACAACTTACACACCACCAGTTGCATTATGATGATAGGAGGCAGTCAGATCACTGGATGACATGAGAGTTGAAAGTGTGCTAGAGAAGGATACAGAGATTTCACAGAGGGTGAATTAATTCTTTATGACTGTCTACACTGGAGAAGTTGAAGGGCAGATGCCCATGCCTGAACTGACATTTTCAGGAAGGGAGTCTAAGGAACTGAGGCAAATAGTGGTGACAAAAGATGAAGCTCTAGGTCTTACTGAAAAATTAAACATTAACCAGATCTAGATGGTGTCCCCTCAAGAGTTCTTAAATAACTCAGATTTGAAATTGCCGCCCTTCCACAACAATGATGTAACTTGTCCCTAAGATCAGCCTCCGTACCAGAAGACTGGGAAAGGGTCAGTGTAGCAATGTAACACTAGGTTTCTTGGGAGGGGAATGAAATTACAGGCTAGTTAGCTTAATGTCTGTTCCTGATAAATTGTTGGAAAGCATCACCAAAGATAAAATTGCCAAGCTTATAGAAGAACAAGTGTTGCTAAACAAAATCAGAGTGGCTTCCACAAAGATAATAAGTGCTCCCTCATTTTCTGTGCCATATTTCAGTAATATATATTTTTGTGTGTCTGCATGAATACATATGCAAATTTCTGCCTGTGGAGCACTGATGATCTTTTTGTTAAAGTGCAGCTGTGGAGGATTTTTTTAAAAAAGTTAAAAGCTTCATTTAAGTTTTTTTTAAAAAATCCTACCTTGTTCTGCTTTAACACAGAGAAAATTTCAGAGCTCTGCAGGCAGCATTCTGGACACCCTCACATTGTAAAACGTATCGGAGACCTGTAAAGGCCTGTTGAGACTCTGCCTGTAAAACCTGTCAGAGGACACAAACAACTACCAGGAAGAAAGGCCAGTGTGAAGCTGCAGGTTTTTTTTTTTAAAAATGACCACTATTACTATTTGACCACCTCTTAATTATTTTAAGGTAAGAAAGCGTCAACACCCACTGCCCCCTCCAAGGGATTATGGAGGAAAGTGAATCCCTGTTACTTCCCCTACGAAAGCTCCTGGACATTTTTGTCTGCAGTTTGGAAGACCACTTCAGCCCAAAGGGGGGGAAGTTATATACATGTTTATATTCCCCATTATAGTGAATGGGAAAACACAGTGCTTTATTTTATACAGACAGGCTTGAAATGCAGACCACAGAACAAACAGAGAGAGCACACAGTGACTCAAACGGAACGGAATTTTTCAAAATGCGCAGATATGGATGCAAAAAGAATCATGGGGCCTGTGCACACTTGCACTATATACCACTTCTAGGATGAGAGGCACTATGCTTCTGAATACTAGTCACTGGGGGAAAACAGTGGGAGAGGGCTATTGTCCTCATGTCCTGCCTGTGGGCCTTCCAGAGGCACCTGGTTGGCCACAATGGTACAAAGCATGCTGTACTGCATGGCATTAAGTCTGATCCAGCAGGACTCTTCATATCCTCTTGGGCAGATTTAGAATTGCCTGGCCAGTGGCTTCTATATTTACATTACTGCGGTCGTTAATTTGAGAGAAGCCTTGTATTCCCCCTTCCCAATTGCAGGGGGGAAAACACGACCTTTCAGATTGTTTATACCAAACAATTTTAAAAAGTCTCACACTGCCAAATTTCAAGAAACATGAGACTTTCCTAGCTGGGAAAAGGGTGGGGGGCAGGGAAGAGAAATAGAAGGCCACCAAGGTCAAGGGTTCACAGACAGGATGAGCCATAACATGGAAAAAGCCAGTAAAATAATGGGAAGATCTATCCTTTATTATCTATTAATTGTGGGTATTCCATAGGCATCTGGTCAGCCACTGTGAGAATAGGATCCTGGACTAGATGGGCCTTTGGTCTGATCCAACAGGGCTCTATAATTCATTTTAAAATTTAAAGACTCCAATTATTTTTTCTTTTCCACCCAAGGAACTCCAGGTCACTGCCTAGCAGTGCCAGCTTCCACCATTAGAAATGCCCCATCTCAGGAAGCAGGTTTTATCAATATGTAGTGTATTTGTGGTGTAGTGGTTAAGGTGTTGGACTAGGACCTGGGAGACCATGGTTCGAATCTCCACATAGCCATGAAGCTCACTGGGTGACCTTGGGCCAGTCACTGCCTCTCAGACTCATGAAAACCGTATTCATAGGGTCACCATAAGTCAGAATCGACTTGAAGGCAGTACATTTACATTTAGTGTATTTATAAATGTTTACACTGGATGACACCATTTTCTGCCTTGTACACCAAAATGGGCTGGGCTGGGCTGGGTTGTATGTGTGTGTGTGTGTGTGTGAGAGAGAGAGAGAGAGAGAGAGAGAGGGAAGGAGGGAGGGAGGGAGGGAGGGAGGGAGAATTACTTGAGCCTCCAATTTCTGCTCTTTGCATAGGTTGTGCCCGTTCATCACCATTCTGTCTAAAGAGCATATGGATTCCTTCCTTTGACTCTCTTCTATTTAACGTTTAATTTAGACCTCTTGAATTAACCCTGCAAGATCTGGATATCAGATTTGCAAGTGATCCTTCAGACTTAATCAACATTCCCATGGATGCAGAGGGATTTTTCATTTTCTCCCTTCCCTATTTTGTGTGAGTAGGAAAAAATAATGATTCAGAGTTGTCCTTGGTCTGCCAGGCGAGCAAGCCTTCAATTCCACCACTTGCTCAGTTTTCATAACACTGTGGTTCTCAGTGATCACAAAGGTGGCTGGAGAATGGAGAAAAAAATACCACTGCTAAATGCAAGAAAAATGATCAGAATTTGTGAAGCTCACAGGGACATTTATTCAATAATGTTCAGGAATCCTTTTCCATTGCCAGATTTAGCCACAAAGGGAGGCCCTCTGTTGTCTGGCTACTCCACATACTTAGCTTGGTTAGATGAAGCTGGAAGAGGGAAGGAAATGATATCCCAGGCACAAAGAGGGGATAGTGCCATAAGAATGCAATCTGAATTTATGCCTTAATAAGGCTGTAGTGACAGATCACAGGATGTGGTGTGACTGATAAACCTTCTTGCACAGTGATCAATAGCAAACAACTGGTTGGGACATATCCTCAGTCATTCTTATCCCTTCTCAATGGGCCCATGAAATGTACACAGAACTTACACAATAACAGCCAGGCAGAAAGGAGAGTGATTTTCATGTGCATATTAATTCACATCAAAAAATGCCTCTCCCTCTTTTGTGACTTTTTGGGATGGGAACATTTACCTTTTCAAGAACCAATGTTCTGAATAGGATTAGTATTCCCTCAGGGTTCTCCTCATGTGCATTATGTGATCCCAGGTTGGTAGTTTCACCCATGTAACTAATCAATGGAGTATTACCTTCACTCTAAATTGGCTTTAGAGTGATACCAGCACACCACCAAATCTAATTGGCCCCATAGTCTCATCATAACAGCAGAGCCAGACTAAGATATTTTGCTGCCCAAATGGTGTCCCCCTCACCAGGGTGAACACTATAAACAGTCTTGCTGCACCAACCAGCCATCAGTTCCTGCCTTCATCTATTCTACACATGCACACACACACCACCCTGGCCACCTCATCAAGTTGCTTCACCCAGCTGCATGGCAGAGCTGGACTGGCATAACAGCATCACATTCACTATATAATCTCTGATTGGCTGGGTTGTTATAAGAAAAAATCCCTAGCAAAGAAAAAAAGAGCTAAGGCAATAGCATAAAGAGAAAACCAATGGCAGCAGAACAAGACAGAAAATTAAAGAGTTTTCAGGGAACATTTAACTCTTGCTCCAAGACTTTAAGCCTGAAAATCAAAAAGAGCAAACATTCAGCACAGTCCTAAACTAAACACTCAGAAGTTATAGTGACAGGCATCTAAAACTTACATGCATGTTGTTAAGAACATAATATCAGGAAAAGCTGCATGCCTAACGCAACAGTGTAAGGCCATGTAAGGGAACAACAACCATGGGATCACCTTAGTAATCGCTGAGAAATGAAAATGAAAGATGCATTTACATTAATGTAGTCATAGAATAGTAGAGTTGGAAGGGGCCTATAACGCCATCAAGTCCAACCCCTACTCAATGCAGAAATCCAAATTAAAGCATACCTGACAGGTGCCTGTCCAGCTGCCTCTTTAATACCTCCAGTACTGGAGAGCCCACCACCTGCCTAGGTAAATGGTTCCATTGTTGTATCACTCTAACAGTTAGAAAGTTTTTCCTGATGTTTAGTCAAAATCTGGCTTCCTGTAACTTGAGCCCATTATTCTGTGTCCTGCACTCTGGGATGATCAAGAAGAGATCCTGGCCCTCCTCTGTGTGACAGGCTTTCAAGTACTTGAAGAGTGCTATCATGCCTCCCCTCAGTCTTCTCTTCTTATGGTTAAACATGCCCAGTTCTTTCAGTCTCTGTCTCCTCATAAGGCTTTGTTTCCAGTCCCCTGATCAACCTCGTTGCCCTCCTCTGAACCCATTCCATTTTGTCTGCATCCTTCTTAAAGTGTGGTGTCCATAACTCAAGATGAGATCAACCAGTGCCGAACAGAGGGGAACTAAAGTCTTTTGAATTTGGCTCTTTGCAGTGATCATATGCTATGATCACGAGCTCACTCAGAACGACATTCTATTGAAATCAATGGAGTTCACATATATTTTATTTATTCTACAATTTCTACCCTGCTTCCTGGCCCATAAATGCACTGTTATTTATAGCAGTTTACACATTATCAAAATTAAATGCAGAATATACAATAAAAGCAAGAAGACAAGTGTGTTCAGGACTGGGTGCTCAGTCTACGTCCCATTGATGTCAATGGCAAAACTATCATGGATTTTACATTTCAAGTTTAAGACCTAATAGGCAAAAAACCTTGCAGTTTAAAAACATACCTATAGCCCACAGATATTTCTATCCAACTTTAAAAAGCAGGGGAAACTATGAGGCTTTTAGAACACTGACAGTTGGTTCTTACTGAGCATGCCCCGCGTTATCATTGAGTTTCAGCTAAAATGTCTAAAATTAATTAAAAATCAGCCAGGCATTTTTTTAACTTTTAAACTGCAGAAGATGAAGGTCAGAGTGTGGGGCAAGATCAGTAAAAAGATTCCAGGTACTCTGTGAATATGGCTGGTTTTTAATGAATTTCAACAGATTATGAGAACTCAGAGAAAAAAGTCCAAAAGGGCTCGGGTTTTTGTCTCTCTTTTTAGACTTTGAACTCTCTTTTCTCTCTGACTGTTTTGTGTATCGCCATGAAAATTTACAGGGTTATTAAGCAAGCATTTCTGAGTTCTGGACTATACATTTTGTGCTTTTGTTTTGAAATGAGCTTATGGGAAGCAGTAGAATGGCATGGGGGGTATTTTCAATTTAACATTGCAGAATGTGAAAAATCCACGCTGGCTATAGTATAATTCTGTGTTTGCTTACATCCAGTGCAGACTGTATGTTCCCTAAGTTTTGTAATATACATTTGAACATTTCACACATACATAGATAATGCATTTTTACTGAATTCTCAGTTGTTACTTTAACAGGGTTTTTTTACAACAGCAAAAAATACTACAAGCCCAGTCTTATTAGGTGTTCTGACTCAAATTATTATTGCATGTTGAATAACAATTGGTTATTAAAAACATGTCTTACTGTGGTTTGTCTCTCCATTACAAGGAGGAAATGTGAGCATGATACCACCACTTGCCTTGGTAATATCCCTCAGAACAGATCAAGGAAACAATTTAGGGGGCCACATGATTTTGGAGCAACAGCTTGAACAACTGACATATTTACTGAGCTCTCAAAGCTGCAGGCGGGACAGATGTTTGAATCAAAACAGCCTGGGAAGGCTAATGGGATCCTTACACAGCCTTTAAAGATGTATGTGTTGCTAATTGCCAAGGATGCTTATGTAGCCAGTTATTGTAGAATCTTAGCACCTACTGCTGTTTAATGCATTCATCCTTAAAACACCCCTGTAGTTATTATTAGCTCAATTGTTTCCTATCAGTAATGTAAGTGCAGAGAGGTTAAGTGAATGGCTAATGTCACACAGATGCTATAGCTTGGCCTGGACTTGAACTCATTTTTCTCAACATCACAAACTATCACACTAACCCCATGAATATATTATCTCTCAAGTCAACCATTTTACATCCCAAACCGTCAGATCTCTTATGCAGATTGAGTCCACACTGTTGTAGACTGCTTACAATCTTCCACTTTTTCGTGCTTACCCAACTTTCCATTTTTTCTCTCAGAAAGGAGGCGGCACACACAGTTTTATTTGTGACAATAATAGATCAAATCTTTATGTATCCAGCATGGCACACAACATACTTTCTCTACATACCAAAGTAGAGCTTTTAGTTACTGTGACTTCTATAATGAGACAATCCAAGTTATTTTAGGTATCCGGCATTGTTCCTATATATGGACCATGTGTCTCAAATAATATATAATTCCTAGATAGTGACTGATACTCCTTACAGAGAGAGCGTGAGATATCGGATCTTCACTTGAGTAGGCACCATAAGGATGATATTATTATTGTTATTATTATTAATAATAATGATAATAATAATAATAATAATTTCCAAATATGTATGATCTGCTTTGTTTCACAGCAGTTGCAGTCCCTACCTGTGAATTACCTGTTATTTCATTGAGACTTGACTGTTTTCAACTAAAGGGTTGCTCTGCTTTGGCTTCATTAACCCAGCCATACTGATGACAGGGACTGTCAAAGGACACATCACTTGGGGGGGGGGGCTACCGTTCCATCCAGTGAGTCACATCTTCTGACTTTCACCCGTCATCTCTTCCATCTCTTGCACTGGCCCCATCTGGTTCTCTGGGGCTTCCAAGGTATCCCTTCCATTCTTATCCTCAGCCTTTTGATGCTTGTTTCTAGTATCATGCCACCCACCTGCCCTCTCTCCCTTTCCAAAGGCATCACCATTTGCTGCCTTAACCCTTTCATTCTTCTCTGCTCCCTCTGGAGCTCCTTCTCCCTGTCCAGAAAATATCCACATTCCTCATGGCCTCTTCCTTTATCATTCTCCCCAACTCCATGTCCTCACCAAACAGCCACCACTACTCCCTTTTCATTTGGAGTCCTTCCGTTCTCAGATGAAAACCACCCTGGCAGCTGCAGGGGTGGAGTTGGCATTCTTGCCAAAGCCTGCCAGCTCTAACCCGATTCTTCCCAACTCTCACTGCTGCTGAAGCTTCACAATTCATTCCATATACCTCTGCTCTCCCTTCCTGTGCTACAGAAACACCCTGGCCCCATTTCAACTTTCTTATCTGACACTGACACATAGTTTCCCACTCCTATTTTGCTCCTTTAGTGACTTCAACATATATGTTGATAACCTCACTGACCCAATGGCCTTCTGCCGTCTCTCCCTAACTTCCTTCTTTGGCCTGTGAATCTGGCCTGAACATTTGGATTCATTCCCACACCCACTGCCATGGCTGCTTGTGGTCTCTAGAGATCTTATGTTCTCTAAGAATTGCTCTGTGTCAGATCTCTCCACTGTAGAAAATTCCCCCTCACCAACCATCACTTGTGTTGTTTTCAACACTGCACATACCCCACCCTCCCTGCTGTGGCTTTTTCCCCTTTCATGACCAGCAGACTATTAATACTGTGGCTTCTATTGAAGTGTTGTCTCCCCTTATCTCCTCCATAACTTTTGCTCACTCCCCAGAGTCCCTGCCTTTAAGTTCTCCTTATCCTCAAGTCTTGCCTCTTTGGCCCAAGTACCCCCACTAATCTCCATCCCTACCTCGTTCTCAGCATTTATTTCTTCTGCCCATGCTCTCAGGCTGAAGGAAAGATCTGGCTAACTTGATTGACTTTGAAATTCATGTTCTTTTCCTTTGCTTCTGCTGTTTATCTGGTCAAACAATATTATTACACCGCCTTGTTCCAAACTCATTCTAAAAAGCTCCAGCTCATTTCCTCTACCTTGCATGCTGTGCTAAAGCCCACCATTCTGTCTCCTTCCTCCTCCCCCAGGACCTCACCTCTTTCTTCAAATATACAATTTAAATAACCCACCATAATCTCTTTATTTTCCTCTTCTACTGAATCCCTCCTGCCTCCACCCTTTCTCCTCCAACACTCCCAATCCACATTTCCTTCCATGTGCCCCCTTGATTCTATTCACCCTGAATTCCTAGTTAACATGTCCTCAGAGTAGTGCCACGTAGTTATGGTACTGTAATAATTAATTAATTACTAATACCAATAATAAATCTGTTCTGCATAGTATTTCTGCTCCAGAGTGGTGTGTCCACCTGACAAACTGTAGCAATGCTATTATTGTTGTTATGCCGCAAATTCCTGTCAAAAATGTATGAGGGATTTAGGGCAAGGGTGGGAAAACTTTTTCAGCCCAAGGGCCACATTCTGGAGTCTGCATACCACTTGTGGATATGGCCAAAGGCAAAAATGGGTAAAGCAACAGATGTGATTCTTGCTTTTGTAAAATACTCTAGGTTGAAGCCATGCAAACTTCAGAGGGTTTCTGCACACATATCTCTCCATCCAGACAAGTAAGAGGCATTATGATGATGATGATGATTCCTTGAGTGAAGTGAGGAGCAGGGCGAATGAGGGGCACAGCATCAGAAGGGACAGGCCTTGAGGAGAGACCCATGGGTTGAATACAGAGGTCTAGAGGGCCACATTTGGGCCCCCAGGCCTGAGATCCCGCAGCCCTGCTTTAGAGCCAGTGGCAATTCTTTCCTGAAGAAGGGGTATCCTTTGATGAAGATATGTTGTCATCTGGCGTGTACAACTCATTGCAGGAAAATCTGCCCCTGAGTCCCTTTCCAAGGCTTCTTCACGACAAATGTAAAAACCAAAAACAATACACAAAGCACAAAGAAGTCCACCCTAACTGTATGTATTCCTGCTGTCATATTGTGGCTAACATCAGAAGAGGATTCACAGCAGGAGTCCCTGTGCTGACTCACTTGCAAGGAACAAAAGAGATTCCTAGCCATTGTTATTTCAATTATTTTTATTAATTCATTCATCACTTTAATTTTATTCTTCTCTTCCCAACCACAAGGAAAGGACAGTGTGGTTTACATCTGGAAATTAGTTTCTCAGCCCTGGAACAAAGAAGCAGCTGCCAAAACGTATGGGTCTGAAAGATGCTTATTATTTCTTCACAGCAGAAGCCTTCGACATATCTCAACAATTTTTAAAAAGCAGCAACGTTAAATAGAAACACTTCAGTTGTCATAATTCATGTTAGTTAACACTGTGTTAGGGATCTCTACAATACAAAAATCTTTGCAGGTAGGGAAATCTGGGAAGCCTTCAAAAATTTACTTCCTCAATCTCTCTATTTTTCATAGTGGTTCCTACCCCAGCCCCCAACCTATCAATGCACTAAACAGGAACATGGGAAAGGGAAGGCCAGCAGAAGTTTTCCACATACTCTTTAAAAAATTGTAATTGGGGAAGGTATCCATTCTTAGGGACACATTGGCATTTTATGTGTGTCACTCAGCCTTTCCATCAGTACATCAAGAGCATGCCCAGACATAGTTTGGCAGGGCTCAGATGGCAGTTGTACAAATGCCCATTCTTCTTTATAGCAGAAGTAGGAAACCTTTTCACTCCAAGGGCTGCACTCCTTCATAGGCAGTATTCCAGGGGGTGCAAGTAGAAGTGGGCATGGTGGACAGAGGCAAAAGCGGGCATGGCAACAAGCAAGACTCTTTTGTACTGTAGGCTACATCCCAGCACACAAAAGTCAGAGGTTTCTACACCGGGGGGGGGGGCAGGGAGAGAGCGGAAGAGGGGCATTGACAGTTCAAGGACATATTCCAGTCAGCAAAAGTTCTTTAAGAGGGTTAAGAGCAGGGCCAGTAAAGGGTGAGGCCAGGGGAATGGGCATGGCCAGGGATAATCTTGAGGACTGGTGGACAGAAAGGTCTGGAGGGCCACATTTAGCCCCTCAGCCAGAGGTTCCTTACTTCTTTTCTACAGTGATTCCCAGTAATCCACAAGCCAAACTTGGAAAATCATGGAATTAGTGCAAATTGCCCAGTCTGAGCAGAGCCATGTTGTATAAAACTTGTAGCCTAGCTTCCTTTTTTGCTGGAATATTTTTTGAGTTATGTTTATGTATCTTCTTTCCTCCACATTTCAGCCTCAGAACAGCCCTGGGAGATAATTTAGGCTAATGGATAGTGACTTACCCAAAGCTATCCAATGAGCTTCAATGTGGTAGGGAATTACTCTTGAATTTTTCATGCCCAAGCCACTTTGGCTTCCTACACTGCTATGCAGGATGAGGCCATGTCTCAAAATGTGGTGCAGATCATGTAAATATGCTCTACAGTTATTTTCAGTTCTGATTCAATGGATTTATATATAATTAATTCTATGTGCTGTTTGTGAGCACTCACACAAACTTGTATACAGGACTGAGTTGATTGTGGATTATTAAAATTAAGTCATTTTGGATCATGCAAATGAGCTTTACAACCTTAGTGAATATAGATTTCATTGCAAGTGGTTTCTCGAAAACACATGCTCACACACGCAGCACCTCTACCACTGCCCTCATCTCAACCCAAGCATCAAATGCCAGAGAGAGTTCTGTCTCAGGAAGTTTTCAGTGAGATAAATGGAACTATCTTGGTTACACATGCTATCCTTTCAATTTAAGTGTATCTATAGTAGGGAAGCTCACTGGGTGACCTTGAGCCAGTCACTGCCTCTCAGCCTCATGAAAACCCTATTCATAGGGTCGCCATAAGTCGGAATCAACTTGAAGGCAGTACTTTTACATTTTTTATAGTAGGGATGGGATCCGTTGGCCAGTGCCAGTTTGAAAGCATTCTGTCGCCCTAACAGGCTGGCATTGATTCAAGTTCATTCTTTGCCCATAAGCTGTTGCTTTTACCAATCCGTTTTTTCCTTCTGAAAAAATATTGATATTAGTATTGATATTTTTAAAGGACATATTGATATTTTGAAATGAAATGTCAATAAAGAAAATATCAATAAATTGGTGGAAATATCAGTAAAAATGTCAATATTCATATCAATATTTTAGACACAGTTTTTTTTAAAAAAACCAATTCCTGGAAATAGCCACAGAAAATCACTACATAAAAATCCGATCTGCAATGATAGCGAATAAGCTAATTAATGAAAAATTTGGTACCAAATCTGAATTGGGTAGAATTCTAGCATATTCCTAACCTATAGAAACATTCCCATAATTGTCATATTGGCAAACCAAAGAAGGAATTGGTGGGGAAATTAATTACGGTCAGCAAGGCCTTTCTTCAGATAAAAAGGCCTTCCTTCAGATAAAATTACCCTTCACTTGGGCACATATCTCCTCACAGGCTTTAAAAACATGCTACTGCCACATTTCACTTACCATCAGGAGCCCTTTTCACTTAGTCATTTCTGAGATAATGAGTCCCTGTGTAGAGGCTTTTCCTCTCAGTGTCAAAGGGTCTTGTGAAAATGTGCTTACTTGATAAGAAAAACAACGTGGGGCTCATTCAAAAGAACTGCTGAAGGTAACCTATTAGGAGATTTTAGGAACATATAGAAAGTGAATTAAATTTAATGTCTCTGATGAAGATCAAGGGCTTGACATGTGTTTGGATTCATACTAGATCTGGACTGCGGATGAACATTTTTGCAACTTTATGTTTTCCCTATTTTATACCTTGTGCATTGCTACAGCACACCTTCCCATTTCTTCCTCCCCACTTCAGTCTCACATGAATCTTAACTATCTCCTGGTGATACTTCTACTTAAAAATAATCATGCAAAGTGGCTCCCAGTGAAGAATGCATGTGGTCTGAATGCAAACATAGGGTGCAGTCCAGTTGTTGTTTACTTGTGAGGATAGCAAGCCTCTTGAGATAAATTTGGCACCTGCCAAATTACAATCATGACAATCTTTTGTTGGCATGGGAAGCACCCCAGATTATTTCTCTGCATTTTGCCACCTTTCTTGCTTTCTACCACTTTTAAAAAATACTGGGAAATTTAAAAGCACTTTAAGTAAATACAAGGCAGAGGATTTTTTTCCAATTGCACCCTGACTTTGGAATTTCCTTCCTAAGGAGGCACACTGAGCTTCAATAATGCAAACTTTTTGGCTCCATGTGAAGACCTTCCTATTTGCCCAGTCATTTTAGTATCTTAGCATTTTAGATTATTATTATTTTTGTTCTCGTTTGCTCTCTAGATGCTCAGGTCTTAAATTTGTTTTTGTCACTTTGTATTTTATTATGTTTATTGGTTGGTTTTAAATTGTATTTATATGTTGTATGTGATTTCGTCTTTATTCACACTTTTGTATGTCGCCCTGGAATTATTTGATGAAAGGCAGTTTAAGGATTTTTTTTTAAGTAAGCAATTAAGTAAATGGATTTAGTGCTGATGATATCTATATCTGAATTTCTTGTTGACACACTTTTACAGCACTTCCTGTTTACAGCTCAATAAACACACCCACACAAAAATAAACAAAAAAATAAATCAGAACAATATTCTTAAACAGAGATGAGTAATTTTACTGGAATATTATAGGATGCTTTATCATTGCCCTTCCATGAAGTAAATGTGATCTTTAGACCATCTCTGTGGCAGCAAACATAGCTAGGTCAAGTTTGTTTCTCTGTGTGAATCAGAAGGGTAAAGAAACTCCAGAGGGTACTCATGACACTTAGGAGGTCTTGCTATCTATCAGTTTCTTCTTTGTAAAGAATCTCATTTATTTCTTCGGTCTTACTCAATTCCATTTGAATCTGAAAAGTCACTGGCATTTGTGTTATGTGGAGGACTGGAGTCCCTTCCAAGGAGTTTCCTGGAAAACTAGGTTGAATTCTTCCCAAGAGTATGGCAAACTTCATACTCCCAAATATTTCTTCCATACATTGCTCCCACACCAGCCTTTGGAACTGCCATCCTTTCTTCACTCACTTTTTACATAGCATCCAGATGCAAAAATTTCCAGATTGTCACAATCCAGTGTTTTCTGTGTTTTGTCAGATCTGACCTTTGGCTACGTTTTTGTAGTAAATTACAGTTGTAGTATTAGTGTGTGGTGCTATTGCTGAACAATTCTGTTGGAACAGGGGAGGATTCCATGGTGGAGCTTTTGCCACTTCTTAAGCTCTGCCAGTTCCCTGTGGCCAGGGCAGGAGGTTAGCAATGGATTACCTTCACCCTTTTTGCCACTATTTTTCTTTTTCCTGTCCCATTGTGTTAAATGGGAAGGAATAAACTACGCCAGCTCCAGGGCTGGCTTAGTTGAGGGCTCATTTTATGGTCAGGCCAGGGGAACAAGGGGACTAAGAATCCTTCAGGTCCTGGGTGACTCCCACACTCCCTGCTTTGACCAGCAGGACATCTACAGCTATGAAGCTTTCTGTGGGTGTACCAATGAGTCTTCAGCAGCACAAGTACCATCCCACCACTGGACCTCCCTCTCTGCTGCCAGAGTGGCACTTAACACCAATCCCAACAGTCCCTCAGCCAACTGAATGCGGGCTGCAGAATTGTTCTCGCAAGATTAGATAGCTAATCACCCTTTGATGAGAACTGCCCCAATTCTCTGAATTGCCCCAATTTCAGTACCTGTTCTCATGGAGATGCAGACCACAACTGCTGCCTTGCAGAAAAATGCAAGGAAGAAGATAATTAAAGCATTCCACTTCTGTGGAAACAGAAACTAGCCTCGGGGCAATTAAGAGAGGATAGCAAGGGGGCAATTATACTTAATCCCCCAGCCAGGATCAACAGGAAGCAATTAAACAGGCCAAATGTGCAACATTTAATTGAAGATGCCAGGATCATTTGCTGAATAGGACCTATTTGCGTGCAACCTAAGGGAGGACTGAAAGGCTGTGAGCTTCTGGCAGAACAGGGTGAAAGCGAGGTCTGAAACTGAAGGGTTCTATAGTAATGGCACAGTGGTAGAGGTGTTGCTCCTCTCTTCTCAGTGTCTAGATGCTGCTGGCCATCATGTTTAAATTCCCGCAGTGCCATTCAGAATCATACTATGTAGTGACCTAGCGTTGTTGCCTGGTCCTGATGGTGAATTAAACACGGTGGCAGGTAACAGTGCAGCTGGGAAGAACATTTGTGTGTTCCATGCAGCCCACATTTGAAATTCCCACAGATAATAGCCAAAATCCCTCTCCCCCTTACAACTCCTGTAACATTATAAAACGATCATGAGAGTGATATGGGGTGGAAAATTTTCCAGTGCTTTTTTTTCCTGCAGAGGATTTTCTATTTTATGAGTTCCTTACAATTTAATATTGTATTGGTGTTTGGCATCCATTAATTGTAAGGAACTCATAAAATAGAAAATCTTCTGCAAAAAAAAAGCACTGGAAAATTTTCCACCCCATATCACTCTCATGATCGTTTTAAAATGTTACAGGAGCAAGTTTGACAGTTTCAAAGTTTTTAGCTTTGTTTACTAGATAGAAGTAAACAGAAATGCTAAATTAGGTCACTTTCTAGGGTATCAGTACATTTTTGTTGCAAACTAAATTTTTTCCTATAAAAATTACCCTATAGAAGTTACCCTAATTTGCACTGGGAAATTTTCTTTTTTGCCCACAGTTTGCATAGTGCTCCACAAGGGGCTTCTCAAAACCCCACAATCACCTGATCTCCAATGGGGTCTTGGAATGCTTTGAAAAGCACTTTGCAGGTTGTCCTTTTGACTGCACTCCCCTTGAAGGAGCAGGTTTGCAGTTTGGGAGTCCTCCTGGATCCTGCCCTGCTGCGGTAGCCAGGAGTGCTTTTGGCCAACTCAAACTGGTCTACCAGCTGCGTCCGTTCCTATTATATGGTAGAAGGGCGGGATAGAAATATTTTAAATAAATACATTTCAAACAATGTGGGGAGAAAAGGGTCCCCTCATGTCATTATCATGTCAAGTGATTGACAGGTGGGTAATCCCACCCACATGTCAAATTTGACCCATGGGGTTAAGGGAGATAATGATCTGGCCTGCTGGCCAGATGCAGCTTCCCATCCCTGATTAAGATTTATTTTTATTTATTTATTTATTAAATTTATATACCGCCCGACTAGCAATAGCTCTCTGGGCGGTGAACATAAAATAGCATAAAAATACAATGAATAACAAAATAATACTAAAATACAATCAACAATCCAATACAATAAACATTTTTAAAAGTAAATCAGTGTAACTTAAAATGCTTCAGAGAATAGGAAGGTTTTGACCTGGCGCCGGAAGGAGAGCAGAGTCGGCGCCAGGCGTACTTCCTCGGGGAGACTGTTCCATAGTTCGGGGGCCACCACTGAGAAGGCCCTAGATCTTGTCATCACCCTCCGGGCCTCCCTGTGAGTTGGAACCCGGAGGAGGGCCTTCGTAGCAGAACGTAGTGCACGGGCCGGTTCATATCGGAAGAGGCGTTCCGCAAGGTATCGTGGTCCCGCACCGTATAAGGCTTTATAGGTTAATACCAACACTTTGAATCTAGCCCGGAAACATATTGGCAACCAGTGCAAGCTGGCCAGAACAGGTGTTATATGCTCGGACCGCTTGGTCCTTGTCAGCAATCTGGCCGCCGCATTTTGCACTAGTTGTAGCTTCCGAACTGTCTTCAAAGGTAGCCCTACGTAAAGCGCATTACAGTAATCCAAACGTGAGGTTACCAGAGCATGTACCACTGATGTAAGGTCCTCTTTACTCAAATAGGGACGTAGCTGGGCTACCAACCGAAGTTGGTAAAACGCATTCCTAACCACTGAGGCTACTTGAGCCTCAATTATTTATTATTTATTTATTTATTTTATTACATTTTTAGACCGCCCTATAGCAATAAGCTCCCAGGGCGGTGTACAGCATAATAAAACAGGTTAAAATACAAAAACAAAATAAAACATAATTAAAAATTTTCAATTTTAAATTCAAATTTTTAAATTTTTAAAATTTTTAAAATGCCTGGGCGAAGAGGTAGGTCTTTACCTGGTGCCGAAAAGATAGCAAAGAAGGCGCCAGGCGTATCTCATCAGGGAGGGCGTTCCATAGTTCGGGGGCCAGCACTGAGAAGGCCCTAGCTCTAGTTATCGTTCTCCGTGCCTCCCTATGCGTTGGGACACGGAGAAGGGCCTTCGACATCGAGCGCAGCGACCGGGTAGGTACATAGCGGGAGAGGCGTTCCGCCAGGTATTGCGGTCCGATGCCGTTAAGGGCTTTATAGGTAAGAACCAACACTTTGAATCTGGCCCGGAAACATATTGGTAGCCAGTGCAGCTGGGCCAGGACAGGTGTTATATGATCAATTTTTTTTGTCCCAGTAAGAACTCTGGCCGCAGCATTCTGCACCAGCTGAAGTTTCCGAACCGTCTTCAGAGGTAACCCTACGTAGAGTGCATTACAGTAGTCCAATCTAGAGGTTACCAGAGCATGGATAACTGTGGCAAGGTTCTCCCTATCCAGATAGGGTCGTAGTTGGGCTACCAGCCGAAGCTGGTAGAACGCATTCCGTGCCACCGAGGCTACTTGAGCCTCCAGTGACAGGAGCGGATCTAATAAGACCCCCAAACTACGGACCTGCTCCTTTAGGGGGAGTGTAACCCCATCTAGGGCAGGTCGGACATCAACCATCTGGGCAGAGAGCCCCCCCACCAACAGCATCTCAGTCTTGTCAGGATTGAGTCTCAGTTTATTAGCTCTCATCCAGTCCATTATCGCGGCCAGGCAGTGGTTTAGTACATTAACAGCCTCACCTGAAGAAGATGAAAAGGAGAAGTAGAGCTGCGTATCATCAGCATATTGCTGGAAACGCACTCCAAATCTCCTAATGACCTCGCCCAGCGGCTTCATATAGATATTAAAGAGCATGGGGGACAGAACTGAACCCTGTGGGACCCCATATTGGAGTATCCAGGGACTCGAGTAATGCTCCCCAAGCACAGCTTCTGGAGACGATTCTTGAGGTAGGAGCACAGCCACCGCCAAGCAGTGCCTCCAACTCCTAAGTCCGCAAGACGTCCCAGAAGGATACCATGGTCGATGGTATCAAAAGCCGCTGAGAGATCAAGGAGAACCAACAGAGTTACACTCCCTCTGTCTTTCTCCCGACAGAGGTCATCATACAGGGCGACCAAGGCTGTTTCTGTACCAAACCCCGGCCGAAAGCCCGATTGACATGGATCCAGATAATCAGTTTCATCCAAGAGAGCCTGGAGCTGGTGAGCGACCACACGCTCTAAAACCTTGCCCAGGAACGGAACATTTGCTACCGGTCTATAGTTGTCAAGATTTTCAGGGTCCAAGGAGGTTTTCTTTAGGAGCGGTCTCACCACCGCCTGTTTCAGGCAGGGTGGTACCACTCCCTCTCGTAAAGAGGCATTGATCACCTCCTTGGCCCATCCGGCTGTTCCGTTCCTGCTAGCTTTTCTTAGCCATGAGGGGCAAGGATCCAGAGCAGAAGTGGTCGCCCGCACCTGTCCAAGCACCTTGTCCACGTCCTCGAGCTGAACCAACTGAAATTCATCCAATAAAACAGGACAGGACTGTGCTCCGGACACCTCATTAGGCTCAACTGCTACAATATTGGAGTCAAGGTCCCGGCGGATGTTTGCGATCTTATCTTGGAAGTGTCTCGCAAACTCATTACAGCGGGCTATTGATGGTATTATTGCGTTCTGAGGACCAGAGTGTAAAAGTCCCTGAACAACCTTATAAAGTTCGGCTGGGCAGTTAGAAGATGACTGAATGGAGGCAGCAAAGTACTGCTTCTTCGCTGCCCTCACCGCCTTCACATAGAGCTTGGTAGAGATCTTCACAAGTGCAAGACTACAGCCGTCGGGAGTTCGTCTCCATTTGCACTCAAGCCGTCTCCTTTCTTGCTTCATCACTCTTAGCTCCGGGGTAAACCACGGAGCCAATTGAGCTCTGCAGAGGAGAGGGCGCACCGGGGCGATCGTGTCAACTGCCCGGGTCATTTCCGTATTCCACAGATTGACCAGGGTTTCGACAGGAGCGTCAGTTTTATCAGCCGGAAAACTCCCCAGAGCCTTCTGAAAACCTTCAGGATTCATTAGTCTCCGGGGGCGGACCATCTTAATAGGTCCTCCACCCTTGCAGAGGGGAGAAAACATTGTGAGCCTACACCTCAATAGGCGATGATCTGTCCATGACAGAGGAATAGATGTAAAATCCCTCACTCCCAGATCACCATCCCCTGCTCAAGTGAGAGGGAAGAGTCTAAAAAGACTCCCAGACTACGAACCCGGTCCTTTAGGGGGAGTGTAACCCCGACCAGGACAGGGTATATATCCACCATCCAATCAGAGAACCCGTCCACCAACAGCATCTCAGTCTTGTCTGGATTGAGCTTCAGTTTGTTAACTCTCATCCAGTCCATTGTCGCGGCCAGGCAACGGTTCAGCAAATCGACAGCCTCACCTGAAGAAGATGAAAAGGAGAAGTAGAGCTGCGTGTCATCAGCATACTGATGACAATGCACTCCAAAACTCCTGATGACCTCTCCCAACGGCTTCATGTAGATATTAAAAAGCAGGGGGGACAAAACTGACCCCTGCGGGACCCCATATTGGAGAGCCCGTGGTGTCGAGCAATGTTCCCCAAGCACTACTTTCTGGAGACGACCCGCCAAGTAGGAGCGGAACCACTGCCAAGCAGTACCTCCAACTCCCAACTCCGCGAGCCTCTCCAGAAGGATATCATGGTCGATGGTATCAAAAGCCGCTGAGAGATCAAGGAGAATCAACAGAGTTACACTCCCTCTGTCTCTTTCCCGACATAGGTCATCGTACAGGGCGACCAAGGCTGTCTCAGTGCCAAAACTGGGCCTAAAACCCGATTGAAATGGATCTAGATCATCATTTTCATCCAATAGCGCCTGGAGCTGGCCAGCAACCACCCGTTCCAAGACCTTGCCCAGGAATGGAACATTCGCCACTGGCCTGTAGCTGTTAAAATTGTCTGGGTCTAAGGAAGGCTTTTTCAGGAGTGGTCTCACCACTGCCTCTTTCAGACAGCCCGGGACCACTCCCTCTCGTAAAGAGGCATTTATCACTTCCTTGGCCCAGCTACCTGTTCCATTCCTACTAGTTTTTATCAGCCAGGAGGGGCAAGGATCCAGTACTGAAGTGGTTGCACGTACCTGTCCAAGCACCTTGTCCACATCCTCGAGTTGAACCAACTGAAGCTCATCCAACAAAACAGGACAAGACTGTGCTCCGGACATCTCACTAGGATCTACTGCTATAACTTGAGAGTCTAGGTCCTGGCGGATACATGAGATCTTATTCTGGAAGTGATCGGCCTCCGATGATTCCACCGTGTCCAGAGGGTTTGAATGGAGAAGCCCCCGGACAACTCGAAAGAACTCCGCTGGGCGGCAAAGAGATGATTTAATAGTGGCAGCAAAATGTTTTTTAGCTGCCTTCACTGCTCCTACATAGAGCTTAGCTGAAGCACTAACCAGCGCATAATTGTATCCGTCGGGAGTTCGTCTCCATTTCCGCTCAAGCCGCCTCCTATCTTGCTTCATCGCTCTCAGCTCCGGAGTATACCATGGAGCTGTATGAGCTCTACACAGGAGAAGGCGTGCAGGAGCTAACGTGTTTACAGCCCGGGTCATCTCCGTATTCCACAGAGCGACCAGGGCTTCAGCAGGAGCGCCAGTCCTATCAGCCGGAAAATCCCCCAGAGCCCTTTGAAAACCTTCAGGATCCATTAGTCTCCGGGGGCGGACCATTTTAATAGGTCCCCCACCCTTGCAGAGGGAAGAGGTTACTGAAAGTCTAAACTTCAGCAAGCAGTGGTCTGTCCATGACAAAGGGAGTGTTGTAAAACTCCCCACATCCAGATCACTTTCCCCATGCTCAGTAGCAAAAACAAGGTCTAGAGTGTGCCCCGATACATGTGTTGGACCACTAACATATTGAGACAGCCCCATGGCTGTCATGGAAGCCATGAAGTCCTGAGCCGCGCCAGACAAAGTGGTCTCGGCATGAATGTTGAAATCCCCCAGTACTATTAGTCTGGGGGACCTCAACAATATATCCGAGACCACTTCCGCCAGCTCAGTTAGGGAAGCCATTGGGCAGCAAGGTGGGCGGTACACCAAAAGGATTCCCAGCCTGTCCCTCTGGCCCAACACAAGGTGCAAACACTCCAGCCCAGTAACTGAATGAACATGGTGCTTGGTGAGTGAGATGGAACTCTCACATAAACAAAGATCATCATATACACTGTATGTACTCACATTGTTGTGGGTGCATGAGACAACAGAATTTTGAGACTTCTGGTTTACAAAGGCCTTATGAAATACTGCATACTCTTGCTTAATTATTCCCGTTAAAAAGCTTAAATGTGAGCTTAAATTGTGCATCTCAACCAAAGCATCTTCCTATCTCAGATGAGGCACACTGGGCTGCTAGTTACAAACCAACATATGTAATTTTCAAATATAAGAATTCTTTCAACATCATTTATAATAGATTTATTGCAGGCCTCTCATATGAATGCTTCCAAGAAAAAGAAAAAGAAACCAAACACTGAAAGAATATAGATGAGTCACTGAGAAAATGTTAAGAAATTAACATGTTCTGTTAACATATCATGATATGATAACTAATCATTTCCAGGAAATTAGAAAAGATATTAACTGGCAAAAGAAAACACATATTCAGAATGCCTTCATTCATTCCTTGTTTCAGGGTGATACAGGATGAGTGACCACAGAAGGAAGATAAGTCAAGAAGGATCTAGGGGAAAAGAAGGTTAAGTACAAAAAGGAAACAAATAGAAAAAAAGAATATAAGGGGAAGGGTTTAGAGAGAGAAAATTTCAGAAACATTTTCTTTCCTTTTAAAAAATTTAACATGTAGAAAGTTTAATTAACATATTCCCACAATAAGCTTCAATAAGCTTCTTTCAAAGAAGCTAAAACCATCTCAATTAGAAGTGACATTTACAAAAATATAAACAAAGGAAAGGACCAGGAATATCAACCAGTGGTATAATGCTTTTCCTCTTTCTTTTCTCCCTTGACGTACAGCTAGCAGCATTATTCTAAGCAAGTAAGACATGCTTGGAAGGTCAGATGGCACAAAAATCTTCTGTCGCTATAAGGGGGTAAATTCTAGAGTTGTAAGCAAATTGCCTGTTGAAATTCTTCACCCTTCTTATGGGCTGAGAAATTGGATGGCCTATTTCACCAAATTTTCTCACAAAAAGCAATAGCACAACTTCTTCTCTTTTCCCACTTTTTTTCTTCTGCCATTACAAGGGGCAGAGCAGCAAGTGTGCCACGCTGGCATCCTCACCTCCATTTTATATTCTCCACAATATCCCAGAGTTAGCGTTGTTCCAGAGCAGTGTGGGAGAGTGGAATGAGGCCCATCACAAAAAGAGGTGGACAATATTTGGAGAACACTTTGAAAAGGGGGTGAGAAAAAGAAAAATCTCAGAAATTTTCTTGGAGAAACATTTTTTGAGAACTTTCCACTCCATGATAAATTGTAGCTTAGTTCTTACTTCACTAATGCTTAAAAATTTCCACTGAACAGTTTCACTGTGTATAGTTTCACTGTGTTGAACACTAGCTTAATGCCAAGTAATATTAAATCTTAACTTACTGTTGAGCACTAACTTATACCAAGTAATATTACAACTCTCATCACCTTTAGCCAGCACATCCATGCTGGCTGGAGGTGACAGGAACTGTGGTCCGAAACATCTGGAGGGGCACCATGCTGAGGAAGGCTGCTTAATAGTATATTGGCAAGAAAGTAAATGCCCTGTTGTCAGACTTCTCTGCCCTTCCACTGCCATCTGATCCTTTCTGCTCATCCTCAGAAACTTTAAATAGCCAACATTATCGTCAAGGCAAGTTTGAGCTTGTCCTTAAACACTCCAGGAATAATCCTTGACAGCATGCTCAAGTCTCTGTGTGTGTGTGTATCTTTGTAACAACATACTCCAGTCCTGGCCGTGATTGAGGTCACTCCTCAAAAAGAACTGAAATGCCTTTCCCAACAGATGAGAGTATGGCACATAACAGAGACCCAATATCCTGGCAGTGGCACCATTGTTTTGTCCCCCAATGTTATCTATATGCAGAATGACGCTCGTTTCAGCAAAACCTAAACTGAAAGTCTGCCTTCAGAAAAAAAAGCATGATCTTCTATGATCTGGAGGTGAACCAAACTGTTTCTTTCCATGTATGATGATATCATCTATCTAATGGTATGTGTACAGCTTCAGAAATGCCAAAGACCTATTCTCAGAGGTGTGGTGTGCCTTCCTAGAACATCCTAAGCATTGGTTCATTTTGAAGGCATAGATGGATGCCAGTGTATTTCTGAAGATGTATATATAGATATATAGATATATTTTCCAGTTAGTTAAAATTAAATCCCACCAAAACATTAAGCTCTACAACCAGGTTCAACTCTACAATTTGTTTCCACTGATGTCCCAGGCACTATCCATTGGTAATGGCTGTGGCCGGTGCTCGCTGTGCTGCTGTGAGCTATTTCCCCCACGTGCAGGAGAATGCAATACCTAATAGAACAATCTAAATGATAGGAAGCCAGTAGAACTTGTGCTGTTTTAAGATAAATTGGTTTAAGTTACACCAGCCAATGTAACCCCAGCTCAACCAGAGAAGGCTCAGTTACAGTGAGGGACTTATGGCAGTGTAGCCCCAGTACAACCGGGATAGCCCATGATCCCTTAGATCCAGGCTTCCCTCATCTTGGCAGATCTAGGGATTGGGTTGCACCATAAGTTGCTAAAAGTGGTCAAAAATAATTGGCTTAAATGAAGAAAGATCCGCCAGCCCAGAGTTCAGTGCATTTTGGCATGAGGCACAACACCCAACTGATTATGAACTGTCAGAATATAATCCTCAAATTCTATTCCAGCTGTGCTAGAAGAAATAATGCAAATATGAAACCTGCACCACATTCAATAAATCAGTTCAGAGGTAACATCTACACTTCCACTGCTGATCATACCAGGTCAGAATTACTACTCAGCAATAAAGTTGAAGAGTTGTTCCCCAAAAATTAACTCATAAATTTTTTTCCCTAAAACTGCTTTCCTGTAGTTTAAGTCCTCTACTAACCACAGTGGGAAGACTGAAGAATTAAATATTTGAAAACCATCAGTGTTTCCTCATTAATCTCATTCCCTTAGGTTAACCATAACCAGTTCCTTAAAACAACCTTTGTATGCCAATATCTTTGTAGTTCACTGTCAGAATGTCTTTTTAGCACTGAGCTGTATAAAGTGCTCCAGTCTAGAAATGCTAGCCTTAACACTGGAGCTAAAACATCATTACGACTTCTTGAAACTTGGATATGAAGCTTCTATTAATAAAACATAAAATGTCATTGACCTTTTATGCCACAGCATCACAACGCTCACTCATGTTCATTTTGAATCCACTACAAGCCCTAAATCATTCTTGGCAAGGCTGCTGTCTAGCCAGTCATCCACCATTTTATACTTGTGTCATTGTTTTCTCTTTTTCATGTGCAACATTCCAGATTTGTCTTTCTGGAATTTCATTTTGTTGGGATCAGCCTAGCTCCACTGTTCACAAGATATTTTTTCAGCCTATCCTTCAAAGTGTTTTTAATCTCTCCCAAGTTTATGACATCAGATGTTTTGATGAAGTGTATTATCCTCACTTTCATCCAAGTCATTAACGAAAAAGTACAATATCCTAGATTCAGGACTGACACCTAAATATGTTGACACTTTTTTTCCATCAAATGTCAGTGTCACTCTGAAATAGAAGGGTTTTTTTAATGGTGTATCTGCCTCAGAGTAATTACATACATTTAGGGTTGGTACGTTGCAATCTGGAGATTCCTCTTTTACCTGTAAATCTGTTGGTAAATCAAGAAATGAGATAACGGTGGCTTCTCCAATCTCCACCCCACCCCACTGGTATTGTAATCTTCTGCTCCCTGTCTACCCACCCTTGCTGTGTTTATTGCAATCTGAAGTCCAGCTTGTTACAGGGATAAGGCAGGGTTCGTGATCATTAGAACATAAGAAAGGCCATGCTGGTTCAGGCCAATGGTCCATCTAGTCCAGCGTCCTCATAGTGGCCAACCAGATGCCTAAAGGAACCCCAGAAGCAGTACCTGAGTGTAAGAGCGCTCTCCCAGTTGTGATTCCTAGCAACTGGTATTCAGAGGCAGGATGCCTCCGACAGTAGAGGTAAAACACAGCCATTATGGCTAGTCGCCACTGATTGCCTTATTCTCCATGAATTTGTCTAATCCTCTTTTAAAGCCATCCACATCTGTTGCCATCGCTACATCTTGTGGGAGTGAATTCCAAAGTTCATTATGTACTGTGTGAAGTACTTTCATTTGTCTGTCCTGAATCTTCCACGTTCCTGAATCTTCCACCTTCATTGGATGTCCCCATTCTCTAGTATTTTGAGAGAGGGAGAAAAACATCTCCCCATCCACTTTCTCCACACCATGTATAATTTTATTCATCTCCATCATGTCCCCTTTTACTTGCCTTTTCTCTAAATTAAAAAGCCTCAAATGTTGTAACTTTTCTTCATAAGGAAGTTGCTCCATCCCCTTGATCATTTTGGTTGCTATTTTCTGAACATTTTACAGCTCTCCAATATCCTTTTTGAGATGAGTTGACCAAAACTGTACAGAGTATTCTAAGTGTGGTTGCATCATAGATTTGTATAACAGCTTTGTGATATTGGCAATTTTATTTTCAATCCTTTCCTAACAATTGCTAACACACAAATTGCCTTTTTTTCAGAGCTGTCAGACACCAGGTCAACATCTTCATCAAACTATCCACTACAACTCCAAGGCCTCATTCAAAGACTTCTAAATGCATACACTGTAGAAGCCCCCTTCATATCTCTTCACTTATTACACAAAAGTGAGCACCTGCACATGGGGATATTGGGCAGGGCTTGCATTTACGCCCCACCCAATACACAGTTTTAAGCCTTGTGTGCTCAGGATATGAGCAGAATGCAAAAAGCCTGAAGACATTTTTCTCATACAACATAACTCCCTAGACCTTGCATCCATCCTTCTGAAATTTTGCAGGTTACTGGAAGGGACACTTCCATGATGCATGCAATGTTTATGTGTGCAACTAATTGTTGCACACAAAACCACAGGGGGAAAAGTGAGTCCCTTTTTTTGTCCCTCCCCCAAAAATCAACTTTAAAGGCACAGAGTACAAAACCCTCTGCACCTATTCTTCTGAAATTTGGCAGGTTTCTTACCAAGTCTTTTGTCAGTGACTTGTTCCCAATAATTCAGTGTTAAAAAGAGGTCAGCCAACCAAACAAACTCAAAAGCCCGAATAAAGCTTGTAGATCAACATATTGTCTCCAAGAACTGAGGCTAATTGCGGAGCTGACAGCACTGTGGTGACCTGAAACTCCAGCAAGACGTGTTTAACAGAGAGGGGAACACCCCTATCTGAAGGATAAGCATTCCATGTCCAATATTTAACTGTGCTAAGATAATTCGTTCCTTTGGTTCTTAAGTGATACATTTGACCACAATCAAAGTACTGGTTTCTATTTGAAAATCTTGTTAATCTTTTACTACTGGAGGAAAGTGATTTTGTAATATATTAAGAGACAGGTTTGTTATATATTATAGACCTATAACTGATCTGCGACAAATTGGAAGTCAACATTTTATTTTATTGTATTAGTTATTAATTTGTTTTTGTTTTGTTTTGTTTTTTTGAAACTTTGAATAAAAAAATTAATGAAAAAAAAAGAAAATCTTGTTAATCTTTGCACAGCTCTTGCCACTGATCTTTAATCTAAAAATGTGTGTGTTAAGGTAGTTGACAGAACTTGATGGAAATGTCTGCACAATTTAGCATTGTGATCTTCCAGTGTTCAGTGAGCCAACAGGAGTAGGGTATGTGACAGAGGAAGCATGTATGGGGGGGAATGCTTCCCTTTATGTTATGGTAGTTGCATGTGACAGGGAGAACACCTGAATAGGGCTTGTATGTATGTTTTTTGTACACCATTTTCCTGACGTGCAGCTGTTCTCTGGTGCATTGCTAAAACAACACCAAAAATTCAGAGAGAAAATTGGATGAGAATTTTGGAAGCTGGAAGAGGATCACCACAAAACACAAGTACTTTCTCCTATACATTCCTCTGAATTGTGTATTGGTACCCTCTACGCTTCTCTTCAACAGAGAGGGGAGTCATGGTTGTACCCTACAACATCTATGGAACTGGAGAGAGGAAAATCCTCACCTTTCTAGATTTTCTAAAGGCGCTGAAGTTGTAGGTGTTAGCAGGTGGCTTTAACAAAGATAACATGAAACATGATACACCTAAGTAAATGATTGCATGTGGTCTTATGACAAAACTTCCCTTACTATCTGTGGGATACTGTGTGTTTTATACAGGCTTATCCACTGAGTTATGTGCGGAATGCTAAAGATGAATGCAACTCTAAAGCTAATTATGTTCTCAAGCCTTTTCCAACTTCTCTGTAAAGTACCACTGCTGACAATGGTTCCGAAGTGGTTATTTGATCCCACTATTGCTGGTAATTTACTTCCTATTTACCTACAGGGATTCCCTCAAAGCTATCTCCATATATATATAGCTGTCATGATGTCCTACAAAGTGGTTCATGGAAACTGTTTTCATCATTCTTATTCACCCATATATAAATTACATCTTCTTTCTTCATTCAGTTACACAATGTGACATTCCGGAAAGGATGACACTATGGAGCACAACAGAAACATCTGTAAGATTGGGCCACTTTAGCATGATGCAGTTAAACTGGGTTGCAGTATTTTAACTGTATGTCTAATTGGTTAATGTTATTATTATTATTATTATCTAAAATTTATTCAACGCCTATCTGGCAGGACAACCTGTCACTCTAGGCGACATACAAAGGAATAAAAATACAAAAACATCAAAATAAAAATCAACAGGTACATAATAAAAATACTGTTCACATAAGACCCCAAAAATCAGACCACCCCCTTAGCCACCTAACTGTGGCATGTTCATTCATCTGACTGTACAAAAAGCCATGTCTTCAACTGCCTCCGAAAACCCAAAAGTGAAGGGGCTAAGCGAGTATCAACTGGTAAGGTGTTCCATAATGTGGGAGCTACAATGGAGAAGGCTTTAGATCTAGTACCACTTAATCTGGCCGCTCTGATAGATGGAACCACAAAAAGTCTAGCGGCTGAGGACCTCGTACGCCCATCTGCTCCAAGAAGAGAGAGTTTGTTCTTCAAATAGATTGGACCAGCATCAAAAAAGGACTTATAAGTTAAAGCTAGTATTTTAAACTTCACCCGCAACACTATCGGGAGCCAATGAAGTTCCCGAAGGATTGGGGTGATGTGTTCTCTCCTATGGCAGCCCTTAATGAGTCGTGCCGCCGCATTCTGGACAAGCTGAAGCCTACGCAAAGTTCCCAAAGGGAGACCAGCATATAAAGCATTACAGTACTCCAGACGGGAGAGAACCAAGGCACTGACTACAGTTGGTAAAAGATGCTTTGGGAGGTATGGGCAGATTTTGCGAATGAGGGACAGGTGGTAGAGTGCAGTCGACAAACTGCAGCTATCTGAGCCTCCATCGTCAGCTGGGAGTCCAAGATGACACCCAAACTACGGACTTGGTCACTCAAGGGAACAGAAACTTGGTTGAAAGTCACTTGTGTTATTCCTAGTTTGGACCGATCACCTACCAAGAGGATCTCAGTTTTATCAGAATTTAGCCGCAGTTTATTCTTAAACATCCATTCCCCTATTAGTTCCAGCCCTTTAGTCAGTTGTGTTGCAGCAGCCTGTGGGGAAGATTTAAAAGACAATGTTAATTGGTTTTAACATTTTAATAGTTTAATTCTTTTAATGCTGATTTTTATATGTTTATATGTTTTATATGTTTATATGTTCTTAATGATATGTACTTACTTTTATCTGGGAGCCGCCTTGAGTTCCAGTTTGGAAAAAGGGCGGGGTATAAATAAAGATGATAATAATAATAATGATGATGATGATGATGATAATAATAATAATAAATAATAATAAAAGTAGTCCTAATTATGGCAAGCACATCCTACATCTGGCAAAGAATTTGCCCTGGATTTGGTTCCAGGGAAGGGATAAACAATTGTGATAGGTTTTTAGCCCATATGCCCTTTTTCCTAGCTTTGGTAATGAAAATATGTCCATTAATTTATTTCAAGGGCCAAACAAAGAGAGGAAAAGGCAGGAAGAACCTCTAAAACACACAAAGATACCTTTCTGCATATTACCAGCAGGGGTCATGCATGTGACAGCATCAATTCAGGTAATACAAGTGATAAATTCTATCGGTTTGACAACAACAGGAAAGGCTTATGGTGATCTAGCTGATCTCTTCCCATACAAAGCTGTTTCACATCTTAACCCTCCAAATGCCATTCTGTCTCCAGGCCCATTGTACTCTCCCATTTGTGCCAGTTTTAGCAAAACACAGAGAGTTCAAAGAGCTACCCCTCTCTTGATGGTAACTCTAGATGGCAAGGGACGGGGAATGGGAAAGGGGAGGAAAGGTGTGTCCTCCCCATTTTCCTCATCTTCTCTCCAAGTGTGTGGGCGTTTTTACGGTGCCAATTAATGGCAAGCTGGGGTAGGTGGGAGGTCAGTGCAAGAAGCCTCTCTTTTGCCCACCACCACCACCGTGCTGTGTCATCGTCTTTCAAGCATCTGCCAACTCAGTTTGGTTGGTGGTAGGGAAAAGCCTTCAGCAGCTTGTTTGGTTTTCTTTTCTTTGTGGGCACTTTACTACTTCAAAGGCTTGCCTTTAGTTCACAGAGGTCAGAGGGCAAAGGTCAATGGGCACAGTTTGACCTCTCTTGCACCCACCAAAGAGGAAAAGGAGGGGCAGAAACACTTTTATGCTTTTATCTTTCATCTCCCTCTCCATTGTTTCTAAATGTTTTGTGGAAGGAAACAATGGACTACTTATAAGTTCACACTTCCACACAGAGCTCCGCTATACTGCAGAAGTAAATAGAACACACATGTAGACACACATCCATCCCACCTGAAGGAGCAATTTTAAAAAATATCATTGGAATATAATGTATGTTGATGTATTTTAAAGAAAAGGTTGTTTTATTTTGCATTTGAAACACACACACACACACACATGTACATGTGTGTGTGTGCATGTGTATAAAAACACTCACTAGCCCTAGGGTATTGAGGAATAAGTTAACATTTCACAAAGCTCTCCACAGCTGGTGATTATATCCCTTGCAATGTGTACAAAGACATTCAGAAAAGGAGCAGAGAAAGTAAACAGTATCACTTCTGGGGAAGATTGGGGGGTGGGAGGAGGAGGAGGAGAAGCAGATGAAATTTAATCTGGCATGCAGCCCAGCCACCAATTTAAAACAATACAGAGAAGGGAAGCCAAAGAGGAAAGAAAAACAGAGGGGAAAGTGTGGAGAGACCAGCGTGTGCAAAAGGGGGGGAGAGCCCTCCACAAAGGTTTCAAGAATCTTTGGGGGCCATTAAATAGCAGATTAGATTGCAGGACTAGGCTTCAGGGGGCTAAATTCCTGTCTCATTATATAATGTGTGTACGAGCATTTTTAATTGAATTGGCAGAGCTGTTTACCTCTTATTAGAAAAAATGAGAGGAAGGCACCGGGCCTTGAAAGAGGCAGACACAAAGTTGTGGCTTTGGCATCCAGGAAAACAAAGTTGAAAATAGTGTTGGGTTGGCTTCTAGCTTTTTAGTTTGAGAACTAGTTTGCACTTAACTATGTGAAGGTAATTGTAGTATTATGACATCTTAACACATCTTACTTACAGAATCTGCACAAGGCACAACTGGGAATAGGTGTTGTCTCTGGTCATGCTAAAAGCTATTGCAGACTGAAAAGAGATTAACAGTGTGACCACGTGGTCCAGCCAAGACACCTGCTACTGTCAATACCAGGGCTAACAGAATTGTGATCTTATGCTTAACTGGCAGCTAAGTCAGAACAACAATAGCTACTGAAAAAAATACCAACATAACAACACTGACAAACACTCCCAAGATAGCCCAAATAACCCAATTACCACCCACTAATCAAGAAGCCATTCACAAATGTTGTCCTCACATTAGCCAGGCAGGAAAGACACCAATTAGGCATTCATCATCAAAAAGGAGGCAAAAGAAGGGATAGATCTGCATAATATTTGCATATGTTAAATTATATATGTATAGATGCGACTGTAGAAGTAAGTACTATAACTGAAATAGAAATATAATAATGTCACCATAGGAGAGAAGACTGTGACCAGGTAACCTGTGTGCCTGCTCAGTCTGCTGTCTAGGAACTGTTGATGGACAACTTTCAAGCTCCCATCCCACCCCGGTCTCCTGGACTTGGGACTGGACAGTGATGTTCATAGAGATTACAACTGGGGAGGGAAGGGTTAATCCTTCAAGCTTAATTGTTGCAGAGGTGAGAGAGGGCTGCAGATGGGGAGGCTCCACGGGCTGCAGCCAGCAGTCCTCTGCCCCTGAAATATAAGTATGATCTTTGTAAAGTAGGACCAAGCACCAATCAATTTGTCGCAGTAGCTCAAAATTTCTCTCTCTTCTGCCAATCCCTTCCGCCTATTTTCCTCTTCCTTGACACCCACATGAAACTAGGCTGAGGGTCACATGTGGCCCTAAGGCTACAGTTTACCTACCTCTGTCCCACAGGAACATAATAATCCCCAAATAGTTTGGGAGTGGTTACACTAGATTTTGGGATGTCTCTTCTTTCTTGCTTGCTTAACTGCAGGCATTTTTGTGAATCTGAATGCATTACTTAAGCTCAGATTTCCAACTCATCATCAGAAAATTATATGGCTAGGTGTTATCCTGCAGGGATACATTTTCAAAAGAGCATTTGGTTAATTTAAACTGGGTTCGCCTGAAATCCTGTCCCACTAAGTCTCTCAGTTTGGAACAAGGGTGATAGCATTTCCTTTTGTCACAGAGATTCTCCGTCTGCAGTCCTATGCATAATTACCTGGAAGTAAGCTCCACTGAAATCAGGAACTTTGTTGGTAATTGAAATGTAGAAAACTGCGATATATTTGATTATTGACCTGAAAATCACAATAGAGCAACATAAAATCAACAAATATTCTCAGTATGGTGATGTTTTATAGGCTATATTTGTGGGCACATACTAAATATTTATCCTCGTCCCTGCTAGCCCAGTTTTTTTACATGGTCCTTTAACTAATCTTAAGCCCTCCCCCTTCTCAACAAAATAGACGGGAGGGATAGTGCTGCTAACTTGCTGGAACTCTGCTCACCTTCCAAAATGGGTCTTGCTCATCAGGATTCTTCCAGGTCATGGTGACCATGATCTCAATAATGTAGCCTGAGTCATCATAGCAATGGAAACGAGAAGAGGGAGAGGTGCCATGTTTTCAGATTAGCCATCCTTGCTGGAAAGAAAATACTTTTTTTAACAAAAATATAGCATGCAAGTTTCACCAAAAAAAAGAAAAATAAAAATGTGGTGGTTTATATCAAGTCATGTATATCCTGAATCCATGAAGTATCTTACCTGGCCCTACCCTCTTCAAGTGTTCTTTTAAGCTTCACATATGACAGGTGGAAACATGTTTACTTTAAATTTGCCCCCCAACAAATCTTCCAAGCACTATGCAGAAGACTCCTGAAGAAATCCTTCTCGGACCCAGAGTGTTATAATAAGTAATGGCCAGTGACAAATATCCCTTTCTAAGGCAAATTGTTAAGAGCAAATGGTTGTTGGTCAATCTCAAGCGCTAGGAGATAAAAGTTATTATCTGGATCCACTTCAGCCTGGATTCTGGCCCACGCTTGTACCTGAAACTGCCTTAGTTGCCCTAGTGGATTATCTGTATTGACAGAGGGATGGAAGTGCAGCCCTGTTGATTCTACTAGATCTGGCAGTATTCAATAACATTGACTATGGTGTCAATCCTCCTTTGTTTAGGCTGTCTGGGTTGGAGACTGGAGGCACTGTTTTCAGTAGATCCGCTTCTATCTTGAGGGCTCATTCCAGAAGGTGATATTAGTGGCTTTATTTCAGTCCCATGACATCTGTATTCTGGGGTCCCTCAGGGATCCAGTCTGTCCCCCATGTTCAACATTTACATCAAGCCACTGGTTAAGGTCATCAAAGGATATGAAGCTGGGTGCCATCAATATGTTAATGACACCCAGCTCTGTCTTTTTCCAACTGAGACACAGGAAGTACTGACTCAGTATTTGGGAGCAGCAATTGACTGAATAAAAGTCAAATGAAACTAAATACTGACAAGACAGAGGTACTGTTGGTGGCCAGTTCATCTGTCCATTAAGGCAGTTTCAACCAGCTCTGGAGAGGATTGCAATCTCCACAAAGGATTAGATGCACAGTCTGGGAGTGCTATTACATTCATCTTTGTCACTTGAGGCTCAAGTAGCTTAAGTGGCACAAAGGACATTCAATAAGTTGAGGATGATATGCCAACAGCTACAATGGGGAGGAGAGCCTGGCTGGGAGTCCAGAGTCTGTGAGTTCAAATCCTCGCTCGTGTCTCCTGGATGTAAAGGACCAGCTAAAGATCACCCCCACAGTGAGTGGCTCAGGGGTCACGTGCCCTGCCATCTGTGCAGCCGTGGGCAAGCTGCATAGTCCCAAACAGCCCAGTTGCCCCCCAGCTGGCAGTTGTGGACAAGGAAGGAGCTGGCTTGTGCAGCTGTGGCAAGCTGAGCAGGCCCTAGCCAGCTGGGAAGGACTAGCTCAGAGAGAGGCAATGGTAAGCACCCTCTGAATATTGCTTACCATGAAAACCCTATTCATAGGGTAGCTATAAGTCAGGATCGACTTGAAGGCAGTCCATTTCCATTTTCACTCCTCCTTGACAGAGATACTATGACCACAGTTATACATGCCTTTGTAACTTCTAGATTATATTATTGCAAGGCACTTTGCATGGGTTTGCCACTGAAGACAGTTCAGAAAACACAGTTACTCCAGCACATAGTACTTACATTACTAACACGGACCAGGCAAAGATTATATATTTCACCTATATTGAGACAATTCCACTGGAAAACCTTTAAAGCCCTACACAGCTGAAAACCCAAATATTTTATGGACAACCTTCTCCTACATCAGCTGCCCATCCACTGACATCATTATCTGATGAGTTTCTCCAAATGCCCCCTCCATGTTAAGTATGGAAACCAGGGAGACAGCCCACTACTCAGTGGTGACTCTTCACCTTTGGAATCCCCTTCCCAGGGAGGACTGCCTGACAGCCTCATTATTGTCATTTAGGCACTAGGCAAAAAAAATCTGTTTTCCCAAGCTTTTAAGGTTAGCATGTTCAAGAAGTTTTGGGTTAACTCTCCATTTGATTATACTGTTCATTTGTATGTGTTATTTTATCATTTTCTTTTTTAAAAAAATCTACTTTTATGTTATGTTATGGTATATTTCTAGGCCGCCTTTTAACCAAAAAGGCCCCCAAGGCGGCTTACACACAAATAGAAAAACACAAATACAAAATACAAATAAAAACACAATTTACAAAAATTCAAGCCAACAAAATCCTAGCATTTCTAAAAAGCAACCATATGCTTCGAAAAAGCAAAATATGCAGTCTATCTCAAATATTTTGAAAAATGTTTTTTTTTAAAAAAATCAATAGTTCTGCAGACTTTTATTGTTTCTTACTACTTTGGTAAGCATCCTGAAAAGTTATGCTAAAGGTGTGGAATATAAATTACTAGCAGTCATGTACCCAGCATTGCTCAGAAATGGCTGTTCTTGTTATGTGCCTTCAAGTCGATTACGACTTATGGCGACCCTATGAATGAGCGACCTCCAACAGCATCTGTCATGGACCACCCTGTTCAGATCTTGGAAGTTCAAGTCTGTGGCTTCCTTTATGGAATCAATCCATCTCTTGTTTGGTCTTCCTCTTTTTCTACTCCCTTCTGTTTTTCCCAGCATTATGGTCTTTTCTAGTGAATCTTGTCTTCTCATGATGTGTCCAAAGTATGATAACCTCAGTTTCATCATTTTAGCTTCTAGGGATAGTTCTGGTTTAATTTGTTCTGACACCCAATTATTTGTCTTTTTTGTGGTCCATGGTATGCGCAAAGCTCTCCTCCAACACCACATTTCAAATGAGTGGATTTTTCTCTTACCCGCTTTTTTCACTGTCCAACTTTCACATACATAGAGATCGGGAATACCATGTTCTGAATGATCCTGACTTTAGTGTTCAGTGATACATCTTTGCATTTGAGTACCTTTTCTAGTTCTCTCATAGCTACCCTCCCCAGTCCTAGCCTTCTAAAATAGTGTAGTTTCAAAAGGCTCAGTCTGCCATCTTGATTCAAAATGGTGTCCAGTTATATCCAACATAGATGAAAGCCTCCTGTTACCTGCAACCAGCTATGGATCAAGCCCTCAAACCCTTCACCTTCAGATATTCCCATGGTAGGATTTACTATTTGAACCCATTCCATCTACCACCAAAAGCAAAAATGCTACCCCTCAGTTGTCCAATGGTACATGGCTATTTAAAGATAGCTATGGGTGATGAGAAAAAGCATAATTTCCCCCTCAAAAAAGCTAGCTCTATTTTTAAAAGCTTAATGAGAAATAGAAGAAACTTGGGTTAGCCAAAAGAATGAAAATAAATGGGTCCTCTTCTCCCCACCGTCCCCAGCTCTTTAGCTGAAAAATGCATGGTTTTGGTTTGCCTGCAGGTGATTGCTTTGTATCAACTCAGACATTTTGTTGTTATAATCTAATCCAAAGGGGACACATAGTGTTGTTTTTTTAGACAGATGTCTCCCCAGTTTCTCCTCTACAGTGTTTTTTTCCCTAAGCAAGGAGGGATCTATTTAGTGGTTTACATTATGCTGCTCACCCTTTTTCTAGAATGCTTTAGCTAAATTTATTTATGTATTTATTGTTTGGATTTATAGCCCACCCTTCACTAAATGGTCCCGGGCCAGGTTACAAAAATGACTCAATTACAACAATATACACTAAAAATCATAAAATAAAACAGCAAAACAACCAATGACAAAATAATAAGATAGCAGCACAGAACAGCAGTGCACAGCAGTTCTAGAAGACAGAAGACACCTATTCAGTCAAAGACATTGATAAAGAGGTGTGACTTGACCAATTGTCAAACAGTATACAGTTTTGGCACAAGATGCACATCAGAGGGGAGCTCATTCCACAAACTGGGGGCCACCTTTCTCATGTGCTGCCACCCCTCGTACCACAGTGGGTGGTGGCACTACCAACAATTTAACATCAGATTATCTTGAGTGGCTCCACAAGACAGCCTAGCTACATGTTACATTAATGACATGATTAGCAAGCACATTCTAAGTTCTTATTAAAAATTAAATACCAGAGATGAGGGGAGGGTTCATTGTCCTCAGGAAAACAAGAAATAGGGAGGATAGGTTTAAGCTTTCTCTCTCCAGCCATAATATTGGTGAAAATTGTCCCATCCCCCTGCATTGCAATTAGCACTAAGAAAAAACCTTCTGTGGGTGTCCTCCAATTATTTTTATTGATTACAAAGTGTAAGCCCTCACAATCATTTATCATTTATCATTTTCCCATCTTTCTTCCAAAGAGCTTAGAGCAGCATATACAGGCTATTACCATTTTATCCTCACAACAACTCTGAGGGGTAGATTAGGCTGAGAGACAGTGAGTAGCCCAAAGTCACTCAGTGGGTTTTATGGCCAAATATGGATTTGAGCCCAAGTCTCCCATGTCCATCTGTCTCTGAACAGTCTATATCAGAGGTAGCCCACATGGTGTTCTCCAGAGGTTGTTGAATTCCAATTCTTATCAGCCTGGACAGCATGGCCAATAGTCGAGGATGAAGGGAGTTGTAGTCCAACAACATCTGGAGGAAACCGTATTAGCCACCCCTGGTCTGCACAAATAACTCTATATCGTTATTGGCTAAATATCTCCAACTTTTCCTTTCACTGTATGATAAGGTGCTTGTTTTAAACTAAATTTATATTGCTACCAAGGGCCAGAAAATATCCCTGTTATTTCTACAGTAGAAGGCTTTGAATAAATCACTGATCAGAGGGGGAGAGTGTAGAAGAGAGGAGGCCTACCAGCTCTGTTGTTTTGTTTGTACTAAGTGGGCACATGGGAGAGGAACATGAGGCACCAGCCTAGACTTCATGTGGCTTTCTGCTCATTAGTGTGAATCAAAAGTGGTTCTATAAGGAGGAACGATATCTGGGCAAGGAGGTGAATCAGCTTGTTTCATAATAGATAGCCATGAGAGACACAACCATTAGGCGAGATGCCTCTAAGGACCTGCAGAAGATGTTCCTGCTCATTACTTCTGCTGCAAGTGGAAATAGACAGTGTGGAATCCCACCATTTGAAGTTCTTTCATGAATGAAATGTGAACCTCTATAATTCCACTAGGGGTTGCCACCTGAACCTGTCATGCATCACCAAAACTCAGTTGGATGATGCCACAGGCTTTGGTTTGGCATAGCTAATCCTGCCAGGGTTTTATAAGACTCTTTATTTTATTTATTTATTTAGATTTACACCCCACCCTTCTTCCCAGTAGGAGCCCAGACTCTTCAGACATGTATAGAATGTGTGTAGGTGACTTTATATTCTGCATGAAATGCACAGGGTGTCCATCCTTGGAGACTGAATTATTTCAATGACTTGGTTATATCCCGTGGTTCTGGCTCAAGACCAGAACCTATGACCCTACTATTATGTTGATTTTCTGGCAGCTTGGGAGAATGGACTAAGTTCTTAGAGTCGGTAATGGTGTCACTGTTGGAATGCCCTAGCCTACAACTTGCCCTGAAGATTTTAGTTCATATTACTTAGCAGTGCTACATATAATCCTTCTTTTTCTGCAGTTAGGATGTTGATGCACATTCCACAATATCAAAACAGCTCCTGTAAATCATTTGCGGCCTGGCTTGCAGACTGCCAATAGGTAACTGCCCATTTTTAGTCTATTATCCACAGTGTTACCAACTTTAGAAGTTTGAAATCCTCCTAAAAGAAAGAAATCTGAAATCTTATATCTAGCAATTACCCTTATCTTATTTTGTTTCTGAAAAAGTATTGGGGAGATGAAAAGATGTAACCTGCCATTAAGGCAAATATAAATATATTTTTATTATGCTCTGCTCATCCTCTGAGAAGCATGGAGCAGCATTAAATTGATACATGTTATGCTTATTTGGAGCAGACTGGATTTTTGCAGGATTACACGTGTATCAAATTTTGCAGTTTTGGATTCCCTGCCGCTTTTCTCATCCTTGGTTTCCAAGGAAATCCAGCTTGGGATCTACTTTTTTTCTGTGCCTCTCCATTATGACAAGCTGCTAGACTAGACTGGCAGATAAGGAAGCAATGCTACTTCCACATAGGCAGCACTTATGTATAGTTAAGCATTGCCATTACAGATGAGTATCAATAGGCATGGTTTGGACCCTATGCATGTGTTGCCATGTTATAAGATGGCACCATCTACATTGTCTTGTCATGATCTGGCTCAGAATGACCACAAGGGTAGATATCACAAAACAAGGTAGGAATGAAATGAGATAGGAATTCAGAATGAACAATATGTACAAATTTATTTTAATTATTGGGCAGCCACCATGTGCCCAATAACAAAGAGACATCTGGATGAAAGGTTACTGTTTCTAGATTCCTTCTAAGAACATGGCGTCTTGTCTTTCTGCTTAAATTAAAACTCCTCAGATAATACTGCTGTGTAGTGTCAAATTGAAGGAATCCAGTTCCTGAGACAAGAAAAGAAAAGAGGCCCCACACCCTTTTTATTTACAAAAATGACAGTACTGCTGTGACTGGGCTTCAGACCTTTCGTGAAAGATTGTGATAAAGGTATTTTCCCACTTTTCAGGACAAGCTAACTTTTTGGTTAACTACACCAGACAGGGCAAGGATCTTTAAGTAACAAACATTTCAGAAAACTAGTGGTTAATCCTTCCAAGAATAATTTAAACAGAGATTGAACTGCAAGGTTACTTCAGGAAAGTCGTGCTAGTATGATATGTACTGAGAAGATGTTTACCGCACACTCTGATCACATAACTGATCGATTTGCTGTAGCTCATACCATATGCTGCAGAGATACAGCAGATGCATAATCAGCCTGATATCATGTCATAAAAATGTAAAAATGCAAGCAGATGTTTGTGAAACAAATTAGCCAAAATGAGGTTTCATTCATATCATTTGAAATGCATAATTCAGTTACGGTAGGAACTGGTGCGGGCTTGTCTTGCTTCATTCTGAACTCTCTATAACTTTCTGGGTCTATTCCATAGCCCACAGAAATCAATAACAAGGATCGCATTTGCTTCACTGGGGCCTGGGGCAGATCTGAGGAGCTCAAAATTCCATTCTGAAGGATGTTAGTGCTTCAGAATAGCTTGCTTAACATTCCATTTGGAACACATTGTATAGATCTGTTGTCATTGCTTTTGTAGATGAGCAGAGCCATTACTGTGACCTCAGAATAAATTTAGCCATTTGGGGAAAACAGGTAAGCATCTGTAAAATGAAATGAAATGTTTTTCAGCTTATTCACCTTTGCCCTTGTACCTATAAATCAATTGACAGACCAAGATACTGTGATCCTTGCTTACTACATGAAAGGGATTTTCATGTACAAGGCTTAAGTTAGCTTTGGTGGCTAAGGCAAAATATCCCAGTGGTAAAAATATAATAATAAAAATAATGGATTATTTGCCGACCTCTAACCATTTGTGAAAATCTGCTGACTAGAGTAGTCTTAATTGTAGGGTTGGATCTGTCCTGTATTAACATTAAGCACAGATAGGATAAGAAAAGGTTCAAAGGTACCTTTTAGCATTTCATGGGGAGAAAGTCTAATCTTTATGCTTCCCCACACAAAAAATGGAAATATGCCCACCCAGTGACTGAAATGAATTGCAGAAATGCTTCTATTTCACATTTTACATCTTTACAGTCCAGTCTACTTATAAGGCAACAAAGGGGGTTGCCCCATCCATGTACTTCCTTAGTAGTGTATTGGCAAATTCAGAAGTGCAGGGTCCCTTCATAATAGTCACACACACCCCTCAGCCACACCTCCTTCCAGATTATACAATCTTCTAAGATTATAGAATAATCTGTCCAGGTGTGAATATTGCTTTATACTTGTCTGTCACTGCTACCATTTGACTGTCCTTTCTCACTGTCAAGAGATATAATTACTCAATTATATACGCATTTGTCTCCTACTGCTACCAAACTGCTTGATGATGTAGATGGGATGTTGTTATCAGAATTGCAGTCTCTTCTACTGCAGTTACAGAATTCTCATTCTCCACAACTTGACTTTTTGAAGTAGGAAACTGCTTGCTTGCAATTGACACTCATTGGAGCCTATAGAACCAGCTCCTACAGCAATAAAGGCTCACACACACACACACATACCCTGTACCACTCTCTCTCGGGGCTTTTTTGCTACTGGGTTAAGACAAGGCCTGTTTTTCCTAAATGAAGGAATTCACACTCTCTAAGCAGGCTGTTGGTTTTGCATAGGAATTTGTAACCCTTTCCACTTTGCTACCTTGTAGAAGGTAGGAAGGGATTTTTCCATCCCCTTCTCCTGTCTCCGTCACCCCCTCCCTTCTTCCACACATGCCTAGAGTGTTAGAAAAAGACAGAGGTATTAGTCCATTCAGGCAGTTTTTTGTCATCATCATTCTGTAAGGTAAGGAGCTTCCTTTGCTGAGTTTCCCTGCTTGGCTGTCATACAAAGGCTGAGAGTAACTGCATTTGGACAGAGTTTATGAGTTTTAGGAGGAAACTTAAGAGTGGAAATTCCTGATACTTACCTCTGGTGTTAGCTGGACCACACACATATCCTTAGCCATCTAATTTGCATTTCAACTTACTATGCATGCCAAGATATTTGTTGTTGTTATATGCCTTCAAGTCGATTACAACTTATGGCAACCCTATGAATCAGCGACCTCCAGTAGCATCTGTCATGGACCACCCTGTTCAGATCTTGTAAGTTCAGATCTGTGGCTTCCTTTATGGAATCAATCCATCTCTTGTTTGGCCTTCCTCTTTTTCTACTCCCTTCTGTTTTTCCCAGCATTATGGTCTTTTCTAGTGAATCCTGTCTTCTCATTATGTGTCCAAAGTATGAGAACCTCAGTTTCATCATTTTAGCTTCTAGGGATAGTTCTGGTTTAATTTGTTCTGACACCCAATTATTTGTCTTTTTTGTGGTCCAAGGTATGCGCAAAGCTCTCCTCCAACACCACATTTCAAATGAGTGGATTTTTCTCTTACCCGCTTTTTTCACTGTTCAACTTTCACATCCATACATAGCTGAAACGCCATCTCATTCACTCACAAACACATATTTTCTCCCCCACCCTTCAACATATTTTTATCTCTTTTCCTCCTCTTCCTCCCTTACTCCTGGCTTTGGATTGGAACAAAGCCACATATCTTCCCCTCCCCCTCCCTTTTTTTTTTGCTGCTGGGTAGACTATGAGATCCTTGTTAACAAACAAACTGGAAGACATACAGCACACAGAGAGAAAGAGAGAGAGATCTTCAGCCCAAGTTCTCTTTCCCCCCCCTCACTTTCCGTCATCTCCTGTCATCCTGGTTGTGTCCAACCTTCTCCTTTGCAGCCTTCATCACTCGCTTGGTCTCCATTGTCATCTCCATACTCTTCAGTCCTTCCCCCATGCACTTTCTCCCACAACAATAGACATCCCTAGGAGCTAATCAGCATGAAAGGGGAAAGAGTATTCTCAATGGCTGGCTCAACTCCTTTTACTCTTATTGACTCCAATCAGCAAAAAAGGACAAGGAAGCAAGTTAGAAGACTCTTCTCAGTGGCCAACACATTCACCTTTCATGCTGATTGGCTCATAGGCTGCTGGAGACATAGGGACCCTGCTGGGACCTGGCTCCCAAAAAAGTAAGGGATCCAAGACCCCCTGAGACCCTAGATGACTACACTTCTAGTGTTGTTTATCTTTAGCTTAATTCAGTAATGCTGCTAGTGCATAATTACCTGGTTCAGAATGTGAATTTGTCCAGCTTGTAATGCTTGACTGTTATTACAAATCAGGCACAATTTTCCCCCAAATTCCTTTGTTCTCAGAATGTAAAGTGTGGTTTTATAAGATTGTGCACATGAACAGTCAAGCATTCAACACACCAGATGCCCAAAGCCCGCTGCTTTGTAACTAGACATGCAAAAGTTCCTTAATGTCAAATCCTTTACTCTGACTGGAATTCTCCCACTGATTGCTGTGAAACAACTGAACTACAGACTCAACTTCTGTGTGAACTAAAATGTTCTCAATGGTTGTCATTACACTTGATGAAATATATTGATGATGAATGATTCCTGTGAACCATTGACCAGATCTCCCACTCGATGAAGCAGGGTGTGTATGTATAAGAGAGAGACAGACAGACAAATGCAGAGAGAGAATGAATATCTTCTTTTGGGGGGTCATTTCTCTAAAGTGTCATGGAAATTTTTATGTGGTTGCTGTACCCGTTATTTTGTCCCTGGGTATCTTTGCTTTAGGAGTTGGGGTTTGAATTTCCAAAAGACTTTCACCATGGCTGATTCTGGGAACCATAATAATCAGGGAGGACTACAATAGGGTACACGCACACAGGGTACAATCAGCATGTATGCACCAACATTACAAGCTAGGAGAGAAATTGAAGGAAAAGGACCATTTCCCCCTAAAATGCTCTCAAAGAAAGCTTATAGTTGCCAAACCAATTCCAAATTAAGGTGAGGGGTTTCCTCACCTCTAAACTGAATTAATAAAAGACTGCGATGCAGATTATCTTCATTAACTGAACTAAAGAAAGTGATTTTACTCACTCTCCTGCAGAATAAATGTTATGTAATAAGTAATCTCCCTCTCTAGGATGCACACCTTAATGTGCTGAGGGGGGTTGAGAGTGTTGAAGAAGCTGAGAGCAATGCCATCAGGAATCTTGACCAAGCGGCTAGACTCCTGGCAGGGGCACCCAAGGCACAATGGTCAAAGCTGAGACACCAGACTAAGATGCATCCAAACTCAGAGGAAGGCAATAGTAAACCACCTCTAAATACCTCTTACCATGAAAACCCTATGAACAGAGTATCCAAAATGCAACATGAGATAGTGCTGGAAGATGAGACCCCGGGTCAGATGGCACTCACCAAGCTACTGGGGAAGAACAAAGGACAAGCACAAGTAGCGCTGTGACTAATGACACCACTGGGTCAAAGCCAAATGGAAGCCCAGAGGCTGATGCGCACAGATGCGAAAGGAGAGTCCGGAGTTGTATGACGCACACAATAGGAACATGGAATGTGAGAAGCATGAACCAGGGAAAGTTAGAAATTGTCAAGCAAGAAATGGAGTGAATCAACATTACAATACTTGGCATGAGTGAATTAAAACGGATGGGAATGGGACATTTTCAGTCAGGCAACTACAAAATATTTTATGAGAAATTAAGAAGAAACGGGGTTGCTTTAATAGTGAGAAGTGATGTAGAAAAAAGCAATTAGTAGCTACAATGCAAGGTCTGACCGAGTGATATCAATGAGATTAAACGGGAAACCTAGTAACATAACCATCATCCAAGTCTACACTCCAACGGCAAAGGCAGAAGAAGAGAAATTGGAGAGATTTTACACAGAAGTACAGGAAGAACTTGATCACACACCAAAACAAGATGTGCTGATAATCATGGGGGACTGGAATACAAATGTAGGGAACAGTGAAGAACTAGGAATTGCGGGGAAATGGGGCTTAAGAGATAGAAATGAAGCAGGAGAAAGACTTATTGAATTCTGTGAAGCCAATAATTTGTTTCTCGCAAACACATTTTTTGAGCAACCAAAAAGACGGCTGTACACATGGACATTACTAGATGGTCAATATAGGAATCAAACTGATTATATAACTGGTAGCAGAAGATGGAAAAGTTCCATGCTTTCTGAGAAAACAAGACCAGGAGTAGATTGCGGTACAGATCATGAACTGGTAATATCGAAAATCAGAGTGAAGCTAAAGAACAACAACAAAGCAATCATAATGCCAAAATACAATTTAAATTACATCCTCTTCCTCCCTTACTCCTGGCTTTGGATTGGAACAAAGCCACATATCTTCCCCTCCCCCTCCCTTTTTTTCAAAATTAAATCTCGTCCGTGAGGCTTTAAACTTAGTTGACAGAGAACCAGAAGAACTATGGAGTGAAGTCAGAGACATTATCAGGGAAGAATGCAAAAAGACAATACCTCTAGTTAAAAAGAGAGAAAGATCTCAATGGATGACTGAACAAACTCTTAAAATGGTTAAAGAGAGAAGGAAAGCAAAAGCAAAAGGAGATAGAAACACAGTTAAAACCCCAAATGCAACAATACAGCGACAAGTACGTAGGGACAAAGGGAACTATTACAATAGTTATTGTATAGAAATAGAAGAGGACAACAAAAAGGGAAGAACAAGAACCCTATTCAAAGAGATTAGAGAAATGAAAGGGAAATTTAAACCAAGAGTAGGGATGTTGAATAATCATCAGGAGAACACTCTGACTGACTGAGATGAAAGGAAAAAAAGATGGAAGCAATACACTGAAGAACTCTATAAAAGAGATGCAAAGATGACAGATTCATTCATGGAGGAACCGTATGATGAACAACCAGAAATTTTAGAATGTGAGCTGAAAGCTGCTCTTAAAATACTTGGAAGAAACAAATCACCAGGAATATATGGCATACCGATAGAGTTGCTACAAGCTACTGAGACTGAATCTGTCCAAATTTTGACAAAAATTTGTCAACAAATATAGAAAACTAAACAATGGCCCACAGACTAGAAGCGTTCACTATACATCCCAATTCCAAAGAAAGGGGATCCCACGGAATGCAGTAATTATTGAACTATTGCCTTAATATCCCATGCAAGTAAAGTAATGCTCAAGATTCTACAACAAAGGCTCTTACCATATATGGAGCGAGAAATGCCAGAGGTCCAAGCTGGATTTAGAAAGGGAAGAGGCACCAGAGATCATATTGTAAACTTACGTTGGATAATAGAACAGACAAGGAATTTTAGAAGGAAATCACCCTGTGCTTTATATATTACAGCAAAGCCTTCGATTGTGTAGATCATGAAGAACTATGGCATGCTTTAAAAAAAATGGGGGTGCCACAGCATCTGATTGTCCTGATGCGCAACCTATACTCTGGACAAGAGGCTACTGTAAGGACAGGATATGGAGAAACTGATTGGTTCCCAATCGGAAAGGATGTGAGACAGGGGTGTATTTTATCGCCCTATTGGTTTAATCTATATGCAGAACATATCATACGGAAAGCGGGATTGTACCAAGATGAAGAGGTGTGAAAATTGGAGGGAGAAATATCAATAAGATATGCAGACGACAGCATACTCTTAGCAGAAACCAGTAATGATTTGAAACGAATGCTGCTGAAAGTAAAAGAGGAAAGCACAAAAGCAGGATTACCGCTGAACGTCAAGAAGACTAAAGTAATGACAACAGAAGATTTATGTAACTTTAAAATTGACAATGAGGACATTGAACTTATTGGGGATTATCAATACCTTGGCACAGTCATTAACCAAAATGGAGACAATAGTCAAGAAATCAGAAGAAGGCTAGGACTGGGGACGGCAGCTATGAGAAAACTAGAAAAGGTCCTCAAATGCAAAGATGTATCACTGAACACTAAAGTGAGGATCATTCAGACCATGGTATTTCCGATCTCTATGTATGGATGTGAAAGTTGGACAGTGAAAAAGGCGGATAAGAGAAAAATCAACTCCTTTGAAATGTGGTGTTGGAGGAGAGCTTTGCGCATACCATGGACTGCGAAAAAGAAATAAGTGGGTGTTAGAACAAATTTAACCAGACCTATCACTGCAAGCTAAAATGATGAAACTAAGGTCATCATACTTTGGACACATAATGAGAAGACAGAATTGCCATAAGTTGTAATCAACCTGAGGGCACATAACAACAACAGTAAGTAATTCAGAACACCTTCCATAAAATGGTTACTAGGCCTATCTGTTTATCTTGTCTAGTCCAAGTTTATGCCTGCCCATGGTTTCTCTTTTTATTCCTAGCTTTATGGACTCTTTTCCTCTATTCCTGATATTCTGGACATTTTCTTCAGTGAACACACTGTCTTTTTTGATCTTTAAGCACAACATGTGTGGTGGTGTCGGAGTCACTCCCTTGTCACCACATTGGTGATGTCGGGCACACATGGATCCCATCTCTGGCCAGCCATGGCTTCACTCCATGAACTCCACAGGCTTATCACATTCACTATGTCCTAAATGTCCCCACATATGCCAAAAATAGTAAAGGGTAGTTAAAGGACAGTAGGAAAGAAAGACTGCTGCAGCTGTACAATGCTCTTTAGTAAATATGTATTTTAAGATGTGTTTTAATTACATAATGAATTCCCTGCTCTTCAGTCCTGAGAGACTATAATATGCATATATGGGCATTTTCTAAAACAATGGGCTAGAGTCCAGCCAAAATTGCTCACTCTTTTCCTTTTTTTGCTTAATACTTCTTTTTCTGCAGTTGTTCCTCTCCCCCGTCCCCATACACACAAAAAATGTTTCATTCATTTGCATTCATATTTTGAATTTGGTGCTGCTCTTCTGTTAATTGGCATCATTAAATCTAGCCTCAGTAAATAATAACCTAGTATCTGATTGAGTGTGGGCTAAGTGATTCAAATTACATTATTTTCTAAACTTTTATGACGTTATCATATCATGCATAACATCACAGTGTTACTGCCAATTCCTGTGTAGCGTCTGATTGGATGTCTAGACCCCTGCAATGGTAGTCACTGCTGCAGTTGAAGGTTCAAATAGAGGTAAATAAAACTGCATGAAAACAGTTTTAAAAAATCAGTTTTTCATACAACTACTAATCCAGCAATATACCTTAGTTAAAATGTAAATTTCACTTTTGACACTGAAAAACATGAAAAATCAACACAGTCCCACCAGCACAGTAACTCATAAAATAATTTGTGTCATCGTACAGTCTGGCCTGCATTGCTACAGGTTATTTCTTTTGATCCTTACCCAAAATGTTTTATTCTTCCACTGGGCATTTGAATATTATGAACTGTTAAGATTTCTAGAATTCCCGCCATTGTCAGACCCAAGGGCTGTGGCGATGGCGGGCCTTTGCAGTCATGCTGGGGAAGACCTGGCATGGCTTCAAAGCCCTCCCCTTTTGGGCCTGGCATGGCCACGTATGCCTGTCACATAGGGGGTGGAGCAAGGTGGCTATTTAAGCCCTGCTCCACCTCCCCTCGGCCTCTTTCTGGCCTGACGCGATGACGGAGCAGGTTGCTAGGCCATGTTAGGTGCTTTGGGCCTTGATGGAACAGGTCACTAAGCCACGTTAGGTGCTTTGGACCTTGGCTGGTTATCTGTTTCGGCGGCACACAAGGTGGGAGAGAGAGGATCTGGGGGGGCAGCTTCTCAGCATTGGAGCATGAGAGAGATTTGGAGTGGTTGAGGAAGGAGCGTCGGAACTGAGGCGCCTTCCTGTGGGTCCATGGGGCAGGAGATTCAACCCTGCCTGCTCTATTGGGAATTCAGTGCTAAGGGCTTTTGCAACAGGAACTGTGTAAATTTAGAGATGAGTGTTCTATCTGCACTGGCTCTCATCCTTTTACCAGCTGCTCTAGAGCTGAGGGGTTTAAGGGTTTTCAGAAGGGGAAAAAGCCCGGATCTGGCGGGCAGCCTTCAGGTAAGGGGTCCCACACTGATTAATATTTGTGGGTTTTGCCTTTGCTCCATCAGTATCCTAGGTGGGCAGATGCACTGTACGCTCAGCATCAAAGGCCCTCCGCCGGGTGCCTACTCTGAGGGAAGCTTGGAGGATGGCAATAAGGGAGAGGGCCTTCTCAGTGATGGCCCCCAAATTATGGAATGATCCCCCTGATGAGGTGCTCCTGGCACCAACACTGTTGTCTTTTTGGCGCCAGGTCAAGACTTTCTTCTTCTCTCAGGCATTTTAGCATGTGTTTTTAAATTGCTTTTTAAAAATGTGTTTTTAAATTTGTATATTTGTGTTTAATGTTTTTAATTGTTGTAAACCACCCAGACAGCTTCGGCTATGGGGTGGTATACAAATGCAATAAATAAATAAATAAATAAAAGTTTTTTGTTTGGTTTTAGGATTTCATTTGTTGGGGAGCATAGCCCTTACATGTCAGGGAATTAGAAGTCAGTAGTTGGAATAGAGTTAGTGGTGCAGGAGAAAATAGATAATGAAGTAGCCGAGGGTAGGGTACTGGGTCCATTTGAGTACCCTCCTATGCTCGCTCACAGCAGTGTTTTGACCTATGTCTGTATTTTGACTGGTGTCTGCTGAGCTAGGGGTGCCTTGGCCATGGGAAAAACTGAGGGCCCTTCACCTATGCTTACCTTTTTGGGGAATTGAGCTTGACTCAGTGGTGCAAGCTTGCCGTTTACCAGCAGTGAAGTTAGGGGAGTTGAAGCATAGGGTGGCCAGCATTAGATGCACCAGGAATTTTGGAGCAATTTAATTGGGTTTCTTTTGGTGATGGAACATATTATTGGAGGCAGAGTGTAAATTCACTCTGTTGCCTCTGAGGCTTTGGGTTTTGGGGTTATTTTTCAGGATAACATGTGCAAAGGCATAACCAGTGGAATGGGCTGAGGCTGTTGGGCTTTCATGGGCTTTGGGTATCTTTGTGTAGTTCTAGCTCTGAGGCAGTCTTATTTCATGCAGTGCTGTTATAGCATTTTGGGGGGGGGGTGGGAGAGTTGCTTTGCCCCCTTTCTAGGAATGACAGGTCTGGTCGGGCTTTGGAGGAGGTGATGTTTCGGTAAGTGGCAGCTGTGTTTGGATTCAGTTGCGCAAGTCAGAGACTGACCAGAGGGGCTGAGGTTTGATCATCACTTTGGCCTCTTCCCTGTACACAGGCTGTGTCCAGTCCGGGCTTTAGGCTCATTTTTGCGGCTTAGAGGTAAGTCTAGAGGGTTGTTATTTTGGCACCAGGATGGTCAGCCTTTGACTAAGTTTCAGTTTTGGTCCGTTGGCAGGCGGGCCTTGTCACTGTAACTTGACCAGTTGCTGAGATGGGAGGAACACAAATAGCCATCTTCGAGACTTGTATCAGGAATAGCAAACACACCTGAGAAGTAGAAAGGATGGACTTTGCACATGGTGCATTGTGTCCAAAACTGTTGTGGCCATGATTTATTAGGGATCATTTCATCAGTTCTTTCCACATTCAGAACATACCATATCTAATCCCAACTGATCTACTGTTATGGTGAGCCAGCAAGGGCTGCTTGGATAATAAAAATGCAGATTACCCAGTATGGGATATTATGGAAACTACCACTCACATTATAATAGAGTGCAGTGACCGCTCTCTCCCTTTGAGGGGCTGACTGGAGCTTCTAATTACTGTCATGTTTGGGGATGGATCCCAACCAGTTCAGTACGCACTCTTTCAAGATGGGTGTGGCTTCTATAGTAGCTATGTTGGGCTGTGGGAGCACAGCCATGCAGGCAATGGGGCACTGGCAGTAGGCCATTTAAGGGCCCTCCTTAACCATTGTGCTGCTGAGCATATTGTTAATTGTTGTTTCTGTTTTAACAGGTTGGAGGGTGCTGGAGAGAGTCAAGGTACTCATATGTGGCCACAGATGGTGTTCTGGTCCAAGAGGAGGGCATCACAGACCAGGCACAGAACCCAGTTGGGTTTGGTCCAGTGGCTGGGTAGAAGTGGCATGCTGTGGGAACACCTCCTGCCAACACTTTTTGATGCTTTGATGGTGCAGCACCCCCCACATGTTTTGGTGATACATTTGGGAGGCAATGACCTGGGACTGTTGAAGGGGAAAGCCCTTGTCATTCAGGCTTGCCTAGACTTTGCAGCCATACGACAGAGGTGGCCTGGGACCGTAATTGTCTGGTCCAATATCCTCCCTAGGAGGAGTTGGAGGGGTGGGATTGACCACAGGGGCCTGAACAAGGCTTGTCGGAAGGTAAATAGGGAAGTCCGGCTCGCCCTTGCTGGTTGGCAGGGCAAGGTAATACATTATCCGGAGGTGAAGCGTGGAAGGGCTGATCTTTACCAGATGGTGTTCATATGTCTGACTTGGGTACTGATCTGTTTTTGACTGATCTGCAGAGTGCCCTGCGCATAATTATTTGTCGCAGGTGGGGGAAGAGGGACTAAGCTGAGGCTTGTCCTCTTCTGTGGTGGATAGGTGCGGGAATTTCACAGGATAGGGTTTGGTGACCACCCTTAGGCACCCTTAAAGGTGATTGGTGGGTTCTGAGGCCTGCCTTCCAGGTTATGCGGCCCTTTGGGGCTAACCTGTACTCAAGAGTTGTGCAGCCCTAGCGGGGGTGGAGCAGGAAGGCCTCCCTAACCACCCTGTGGGGATGGGACCCAGAGAAGGGGATTGGGCTTAGACCACCCCCTTTCCCATAGCCGGGTGTCCTCACCCGATTGTGTAAGAGTTAGGTCCCACACCTGTCTCTGCAAATCATTTATTATGCAATCAAGCATTTAATTGGCTTTATTTCAATAAACATGGCCCTTGATTTACCCACACTTCATCTTGTCTTGCCTCTTCATTTCCCAGCTATGCACTGCAGTGAAGAATGTTAAGGATACATCTCCATTTCTTTTCCAAGAGGATATAAAATGCATGTTTTGGGGTGTCCAATTTTGCTATTCACGCACATTTATATTTGTTGTGAGAGTGAAAACAGTTGACTATAGCATACCTCTGGCCTTTGGGAGAGAGCATAAGGCAAACAGCTTATGGCAGTCTAAAGCTGGTCTGGATGACTCCTAGCTCAGTCTGAAAGATGAGCCCATAATCCAAAATTTCATCTTGTTAGCAGGATACACTTTATCTCGATACTCTTTGGCTGTAAGGTGCAACATGACATGATTGGGTGGACCTTGTTTAAACAGACATTTATGGTTAATTCAGCTTTAAATTAAGTGGGACTATAACAACATGGGAACCGGTATATCACAATGAACTGGGGATTACCAAAGGAAGTTTACAGTTTATACCATTCCTGACTAGCATCTGAAAAGTGCTTGGTGCAAACCCCTTCCTTTCCATGTATTGCAACATGGCTGTATTTTGCTTATTGGATTTAACTTCTCATCTACTTTCTTAGTTCACAATGCTTTGCCAAATTAAGAGTTCATAGCTTTTTATTCAATCTGCAGACTTCAGATCTGAATCCAGAATTTTTGAAGGTTGAGAGTGACTTCAGGCCTGTCATTCTGGTTTGAATCCCTTTTTATACAAAAAGGACAAAGTCATAAAATTGATCCAAACCTAAACATCCACTAAATGCTAGCAGAAAACTAGATTCTGACCTATCTCGAGCTAATCAGTAAATCCATGTCCGCCACACACTTTGAACCTTTTCATAGGAAACTAAATACCTCACATTACATGAAGTGATACGAAAATTACTCTGTAGTAGAAGATAAACAGCCACATGAATATACCCATAAACAGGTAGTCCTGAAGTGGGTCAATATTTACAAATTCAGCCAAAATAGTCACTGAAACGGCCAGGAAATGCCAGGACATTAGCATAGCTCATAAAGTATTGTATGTCAATATTTAAAGAGCAGCGTAATATTGGAGACTGTGGTTTTAATTATAGGCTTTTGTCCAACATTGTCTCCTTTTATGTCTCCTTTATAGATGCTAAAGAAAGCCAGTGTGGCGTAGTGGTTAGAGTGTTGGACTACAACCTGGGAGACCAAGGTTTGAATCCCCACATAGCCATGAAGCTCACTGGGTGACCTTGGGCCAGTCACTGCTTCTCAGCCTCAGAGGAAGGCAATGGTACACCACCTCTGAATACCGCTTACCGTTAAAACCCTATTCATAGGGTTGCCATAACTCAGAATCAACTTGAAGGCAGTCCATTTCCATTTTATAGATGCTAAAACTGATTTAAAACAGATAATTAAACATACTAGACAAGAAGCAAAAACCAAAATCCAACTTCTTCATGGTCTTCAGTACTAAACCCAGTAGCCACTTCACACATGGTATTTTCCCTACATGATCCATGATCAGACAAATATCATTTATAAAGTGGCTCCCATAAAACAAACCATACATTGCTCTCTAGCACCTAGTACAACAGTAGTAGTCATTTATGCACTGGAAGGGGATTTTATAGAAAAGCGCATCAGATGAACCTTATTTTGCTGAAAACTAATTATCTGGATCCATTGTCTGTGGAGTGGCTGTCTATGGTCCCTCAGACTACTCTAGATAATTAAGGTTGGTGATAAATTTAAAATCTGTTCTTAAAATGCAGAGTCAGATTTCAGATGCACAATGATGGATACTCGATGAGTTATTGTATATTTAAGATACCTGTTGTCATTTTGCTTCTTCAAAGTGCCACAGCTGGTGACAGCCAAATGTGCAGTAATTGGGTAAATTGATCAAAGTGTGGCAAGGTTCCACTTTCAAGAGTGCCCTTCCCCTACCTGAGCAGCCTGACATGCGAATACTCCAGCCCACCTGAAACCCACAGCCTTCTCAGTTGTGCTCCATCCCAAGACCAGAGGGAATGGTCAGCCTGGGCAGATGCAACACAGTGTACAAGGAAATGCATATATTAGGGAAAATAATTTACAAAAATGCATTATATTAGGGGAAATTATTTTGCAATAATTTGTTTAAAAAGGCAAAATTGCATACAAATGCACATATTAGGAGACATTAGCTTTAAAATGGTGATGAATTTTCATAATGACTTCTTTAAGGAAAAAAACACAAACTGATGTGGAAATATGGAGAACTGAACTTAAAAAAGGAAAAGTAAGAAACCTTTATTTTATTTTTAACTGGTTTTGACAATAAACTATTATATGGGATGTAGGTATTTTTACATCTCCAATGTGTGTTTATATCAAATATTTCCAAGAACCCTGTGAGGTAGGGTTGGAAACCAAGGTAGCTCACAACAAGAAATAAAGCCATTTAAAAATCAATAACCATAAAACAAATAAAAACAGTTGCAAAACAACTTAAAGTGGCATGATTCTGATTTTTGGATTGGGTGAGTGAAGTTCCTTATGACTAAATTGCAGTCTTGTGCAAGCTTCCCTGTTTCAGTAAGCCCCATTTAACATATTGTGACTTGCTTCTGAGTAAACATGCATAGGATTGCACTATAAATATCTTTACAGGTTGTGTAAATAATAAACATCTTTGACACTCATGCTTATATAAATATTTCTTCATACTAGGTCTTGATATGTATCTAATTTCACATTATAGTTGTAAATTATTATTTACAAATTATTATTTCCTCTACATTTTAAGTGTGCCGTTCTTCCTTGGGGTGGTCATGGTTCCCCTCCGTTATTTTCACTCTGAGGGGCAGATTAGGCTGAGAGATGGTGCATAGCCCATGGTCACCCACTAAACCTTGTAGCTTATTTCCATTTTTAAATCTAATTAAAATGATTTATATGCAGGCAAAATGTATGAAGTAATGCAGATCCACACAATACATTTAAAGCACATCCCACTCGCATTTAAAGTACATGACTTCTCCCAAAGAATCCTGGGAAGTGTAGTTTCCCCCTGACAATTATAGTTCCCACCACCTTTAACAAACTACATTTCCCATGATTCTGTGGTGGGATTCATGTGCTTCAAATGTACGTTGAATGTACTTTAAATACATAGTGTGGATCTGCCCCAGTATGCTGTGCATTCATTAGTGAATTGAAAAGAACAATTTTAAAAGATACTTTTTTAAACAGGGGAAGGGCTGTCGCTCAGTGATAGGGTACATGCTTTGCATGCAAAGGTCCAAAATTCAATCTCTGGAAGAGACTATTGCCTGGAATCCTGGAGAGCCAATGCTATTGGCAAAAACAGAAGACAGGTATTTAAAAACATTCAAAATAATAAAACTAACAATGAGATAAAAACATAAAAAACATTCTACATCCCTGGGTTGGCTTGCCTAAACAAAAATGTTTTTAGCAGGTGCCAAAATGAGTACCATGAAGATGCCTGCCTAATGTCAATAGGCAAGGAGTTCCAAAGTGTAGGTACTGCCACACTAAAGGATCAATTTCTTACAAGAGCAGAACAAGTACTATGCGTCATCCGTAACATGGAAACCACACCTTGAACTTGGCCTGGTAGCAAATCAGCAACCAGTGCAGATTTCAGAGCAGAGGTATGTGCTTATAAGGTCTGACGATTGTCAGCAATTGTCCCGCAGCATTCTGCACTAATGGTAGCACCCAACTCAGGTTGTGCTGCATGGGGATTTCTGTGACCATGGCTGACTGGCTGCCAGGATTTTTTTGTTTTGGCTAGGAACGCTGACTGGTTGTGGGACGCTGAGTTTTCTGTCTTACTCATAGGAATCTTGTTGTGGTTAGTATACCATTTAGGAAATCTTTACTGTCTTTCTTTTTCTATTTGCATTTCATTTACCTCTGACCTCACTCCCTTACATCCAATGAAGCAACAACAGTGGTTCCATGCTCTCTGTTCAACCCCCTTAAACCCACTAATGATGCACCTTGTTATTTGCATGACAGTTTGTTTCTTGCCCGATAGTGGTAAAAGAGAATTCACATACTGACTTCAATTGCTGTTGTTCCCAATCTACTGCCTGTGAAGGTAGACCAAACCATGTGTGTTTTCTCTGTCAATTATTACACACTGGAATTGGGTTGGCTGTCAAAGTGAGTTTATTGCAGCCCACAGAGTAGGCAGGAAAAAGTAGAGAATCTTCTTAACTTTTACTCATTTCTCAAACCTCTCTCTGCAGTGAAGGGTCAAGTCTGTAAGGAAGCTAGAAGCAGCCACGTTAAAAGGCAGGCAGGGCATTCCAGGCAGGGGGTTGCCAACCCTGCTTTGATATCAATATATTTGCAGAGGATCCCTAGTCAAGCCTTACCAACAGCACAATCGTAACAATATCTACTCAGACGTAAGTCCTGTTGAGTTCTATGGGGCTTAGTCCCATAGTAAGTGTGTTTAGAACTGCAGCCTTCAGGGCATCCATCTTTACTCCTGAGTGCTCCCATCTAACATCTCCACAACATTAGGCTTTCTTCCTCACAATGGCCTTCTGGTGACTGGGCTGGCCTGAGGGCACTTAAACGCTTCTTGCCAGAAACAAGTAGGCTAGACTAAATGTGTCTTAGCCAGGCTGTCTAAGCAGGTGAGAAGGAATGATCCCGTTACTTGGATCTGGGAACACCCTCATATAGCTAAGATTTCTATCTTAATTTCCAACCAGAGATTTTTTTGTTTGTTTGAGTAGTATGCTCCAGGCAACTGTGGTTGATGCTTAATGTATCATGCTTAATGACATCACTAGGGTCTGCCCCTATGACATCACTAGTGCCCACTCCCCATGACATCACTAGGGTCCGCCCCTGAAATCTCAGGGTTTGGGATGCTTCTGACCTGGCAACCCTAGTAAGACACCACAAGTAAAGAATACTCAAACTATAAGTGAACCAAGCTGGTATCCCATAGGCATGACAGAATTATAAAGTGGGATTTTGCACTCCATCCAGCTTTGTTTTACGCTTCCCACCAGATTGTATCATATCCTGCAGTGGAGTGGCCTAATAAGTACAATGGCTGGAATAAGGACAGGTTGAGTCTGGCATGGAATATGTGGATATGAAATCACTGAATTATTCACCATTAGTGTATCTCCCCAAAATCATGTCTTCCGTGATCCAAGATAACACAAACTGAACAACTAGCTCCACAGAATTAACCTCTCAGTTATATAGTGTTCCCTTATCCACACAGCCACAGCTGGTAAGGTAGAACAGTTGAAGAATATCTATTAGAACAACTCCTGGAACTCATTTCTCCAGTATCAGATTCAACTGAAAAGGATAAAGAAAACAGGACTAATACGTGTTAGGATTACAAATACACAACTGCTCAGTTGGCTCCTTTCTTAATTGCTATCATCTGGGTGCAAGGATTGCAAACTGAGAAACAAATTCTTAATGTGCACGGAGCAAAGGAAAGCCCTAAAGCAAGCATACCAGCAGAACAATTAGATGGTTAATCATAATTCTGTCTAGGGGATTCTTTCTCCATTTTTCCCCACTTCAAAGAAACAATGATTTATAAACAATGTTGTCTCCCCTCACGAAATGACTCACTCTTCGGCCCACACTGGGGTTACCCCGTATGCTGCTTCACATTTCAGGGTTACAATATCAAATGTCAGGATATACACAGATACATTGCTCAGATTCCATCTTGAGAGGTTCTCATTAGTGTTTCTGGGTTGTGGGTTGTTTCCATAATTGTAATGAAGACTTACCATAGCAGAGTGTTTGCTTACGGTCTATGGAGCAGGAAACTCTGGGAGTTAACTGTGTTGTTCACTCTAATGAGCCACTGTCATTTGCAGGTAACTCGCATTAGCTGGGATATCCATACCATGCCTCTGCTTTCCAGAGTTGAATCTTACTGTTGTTCCCATGATCATATACCTCTAGGATAAAAAGAGTGATGAATCAAGAAGAGTGCTTGATTTCAGTAGGGGTTCTTTTCCTTTCTTTGAGCTCACTGAGCATTTCATTCATCCCATCGAAGTGTCAGCTAGTCAGAGGTTGGCTTCAATTGAGGGGGGGGTCTCATATATCTGGGTTCTGATATAAGCAAGAACATAGGAAGCTGCTTTATACTACGTCAGACCATTCATCTATCTAGCTCAGTACTGTCACTACTGAATAGCAGAGCTGTTTCCCAATCCTACCTGGAGATGTCCTGGTCTCCTGGATTAAACCTGGGACCTTCTACATCCAAATCATATGCTCTACCATTGAACTGCAACCCTTCCCCATATAAGACCATACAACTTGCAGCATGCAAAAAGTGTTTTATAAGTTGCAGCTCTGAATCTCAGTAATTTCAGTACAATGCACTTCCAAGTAAAGGTTTGTTTACCTAATTAATTCGTGTTCAACCACTGATTAGTTTACACATTGATGCATGTGTATAGTACCACTTATGAAGAGCCACGTGTAGATCATCATGACTTTTATCTTTTAAAACATTTGTAACTGGTGATAGAAAAGGGTTCAACCCCTGTCTGTGAGTAATCATTCCCTCTAAGCCTATATTCAGTGGCCCCATTCAAGCAGGGTCATCCACAAACAAAACAGAGATTCCAGCGTACCCAGGGGTTCCACAAGGTATACAATATGTAACACAAATATACAACATGGAAAATTTTACTCTCCAAAAAAGGAACCAAAAAATGGGAAAAAATCAAAAACATTAGAACTATGCATGGCCTCACGCACCTTACTAGGAAAATTTTTAGTAACTTCTTTTAATTTTCTTGAAGATGCACCTGTCATTTGCTCCATCTCGGGCTGGCTCACTTACCACCTCACAGTTTCTCTTCAATGATACAATATATGCCACAACCGACACCAGCATTGCATACTCCCAACTTCCAAATAATGAGACGTTCCAGAAGCAGCATTATAGGATCTCGTTTCCTTTTGGATAAAAAAGCACTGGAGATGTAAGGTGCCTTTGTAATGTATGCTTTATTAAGTGGTGACAAAAAGGCACATCTACAGCAAGGAGCAGATCCCCAGAAAGCAACTTGTACCATGGCTGTAACTCCAGTCCCAGCTAATTCATGCCTCTCTCCATTCAAAAACATCTGCATACTACAACTGCTACCCCTCGCAGGTGGATTGCTCATTCAGGAAACATCCACAGCCATTAAAAAAAAATTAACTATCTTTTGCCAAATCCCTGACTTTCATCAGGTGACACTCTAGGCAAAACCATAGTGACAGACTCATTAACAGCAACCCAGCAGCCAGACTCCCAACACTATTATACTACCCTTGCCTTGCCAGCTTACGCCCAGCTGCCTTGTTAAGGCCTTGTTGTCCATAAGACAGTGCAATGATGTGCCCCATTTATTTCCCTGGCTGTTCTAATCTTTTCAGCAGTGTTACCTCCACTTTAGTCAGTGCTCTGGGCTAGAAGTAGAAGAAAGCCTGTTAACTTTGATTTCATCTGCTGGGCCTCTGTTCATTTCCCAGACACTTTTGAGGCATTCCCTTCATGCCCAAATCTGGGCTGAGTTCCCAGCTTAAATTTTAACTTCTCCTTCAATACATTTCAAACGTCAGCTGCTGTAAATTATTCTCTGACAAGGCCGCCCTCTTCTATTTTGGCCCATTTGTTCATAGGCCATAATATATACTTTCCCTATCCTTTCCCTCCCTTATACAGTTGTCAAATAGACGATTAAAATACTAGAATCCTGCAGCCAAAGAATTGACAACGTAATTCAACTCAATGTATGAAATCAACTCAGCACACACACACACACACACGTGCGCGCACACACACACACACACACACACACACTTCTATCTGACACTGTTCCCTCCTCCATGTTACCAGGTCACAACACTGCAGCAAATGTCACACATACAACTGGCAGAACTCTCCTGTTAGGGTCCAGGGTCTAGACCTTGTTCTTAACGCTTTGGCTCACAGTCTCCCACCTTCCAGATATCCCTTGCCTGCCCAGTTCCTTCCTTCTAATAGTGCATAGTGCATGCTCTACTTTGCCGTTCCCTGGGCCACTGAAGCCCTTCAGGCATTTTCCCCTCACACAAGTGCAGATGCATAAAGGGAAGAGCAGAGCAATACACACTGTGCATACACAGACTCCCCATGTGATTTAGAACCCTGATCACACAGTGCTGTAAACTGCATATGGAGCCTATAAGCATGCAGAAGGCTCCCCGCTTTAGATCTTTCTTTTCCCCAACCATGTGGATGCTGAGGAGGCAGCAAAGGTGTGATGGTGGGGTTGGGGCAGTGAATGATGTACCACTCTCCTCAGGTGGTTATAATTATATAATTATAATCATGTGATGGAAGAGAGCCTGAAAAGGGCTTAATAGAAATCTAAAATGAATTTTCTGAATTGTAAAAAAACGTAAGAGATACATCAGAAAAGGTTAAAGGTATAACATCAACAATCAGCATTCAGTGGCATAACAGCAGTATATAAGAAAATCTATATTTATATTCACTAATAGGCAAAAAACCCTTGTGGTTCAGGAACGTACTTACAGCCCACAGATATTTCTATCAAACTTTAAAAAGCAGGGAAATTGGGCAGCTGTAGTGAATGCACCAGGGGAGCAGGAGACCTGACCTCCTCTCTGAGAGATTAGACTGCCCTACAAATTAGTCAAAATGCAAACACAATTTGGGTTGGTCTTTCACAGTCCAATCCACTTCCTGTGTAGCTTGGAAGAATTTGGTAACATGTGCCTCTGAGCATATGGTGAGTGGTGGCAACACCTGCCATCTCCAAAGATGGAGAATTACGTTTTTGTATGTGTTGGTGTTCTTCTTACGTTGCTTCCTTCCTGTGTTATTAATGTTTCTACAGAGAATCTAATCTAGAAAATTTTATTTACCTGATTATTCATCCTAGAAATCTGTGTCAAATTTATTTTTATTAATTTCAAAGCCTTTTTATTGGTCAATGTCATATGATGGTGAAGAAAGTCTTTGTGTTTCAAATTAGAGGTTACGCTCTATTTCTATTTTGGGTGCGTTAACAGTTGTAAAATGTAAATCAGACCAATTACAATATGTTGCTACTTCAGGAATTACTCTAGCTGTTGGGAAAAAAGAGGATGCATGTTTTCAGCCTGGTATGTTTAACCACTTCATTTAAGGCAAGGTGGGCACAGTCAATTAAAAACATAGAGCACACCTAGAATTTTGCTAGAATATATTTCACCTCCCACTGTTCTATCTTGTGCAAACTGAGACACTCCTCATGTCCACTGGAGACTATCCTGCAGAATAGTCAGTGCCGTTATTCCACAATTGTTTGTGAAGTTTTTTTAGTGTAAATTTTGCAGTCCAATCTCTCAGAGGAGGTCAGGTCTCCTGCTCCCCTGGTGCATTCACTATAGCTGCCCAATTTCCCTGCTTTTTAAAGTTTGATACAAATATCTATAGGTACATTCTGAAACTGCAAGGTTTTTTGCCTATTATTGAATTTCTCTGCTTTTTAATCTGGGACGTAAGAAATGGGATCCTGTCCAAGTTTGCCAAGAATGGATTGATCATTTGCATGCTTATTGAGTTCAGTGGGATTTACTCCCCTGCAATCATGCTTAGGATAGATGAAACTGACCACAGGGGATGGGGGGAGGAAGGGGAGGAGGAGAGAGGGGAGGAGGGGGATGGGAGCAGGTAGGAGGGGGAGGGAAGGAAAGGTTTGATCATTTGCATGCTTATTGAGTTCAGTGGGATTTACTCCCATGCAATCATGCTTAGGGTAGGTAAAACTGACCGGGGGGAGAGGGAGGGAGGGCTGAAGTGAGCAGCGGAGGAGGAGGAAGGAAGAGGGGAAGGGAGGAGGAAGGGAGAGGAGAGGGGAAGGAGGGGAAAGGCAGATCTGATCAATTGCATGCTTATTGAGTTCAGTGGGATTTACTCTTATGCAATCATGGTTAGGATAGATAAAACTGGCCATGGGGAGGGGGAGGGGCAAGGGGAAGGAGCGGATTGGAGGGGGCAAAGGAAGGGGAAGGGGAACGCAGGTCTGATCATTTGCATGCTTATAGAGTTCAATGGTATTTATTCCTGTGCAATCATGCTTAAGATTGGTAAAACTGACCATGGGGAGGGGGAGGGGGAGGGGAGGTGGAAGGAGGAGGGGGGGATTGGGATTGGGAGGGGAAAGGGGGAGGGGATTGGGATGGGGAGGGAGGGGCAAAGGAAGGGGGAGGGAAGGGGCAAGAGGGAGGAGATAGGAGGGAGGAGAAGGGAGGGTGGGATTGATCAATTGCATACTTTTTGAGTTCAATGGGATTTATTTATGTGCAGTCATATTTGAAAATGGAAAGGGACTGCCTTCAAGTCGATCCTGATTTATGGCAACCCTATGAACAGGGTTTTCATGGTAAATGGTATTCAGAGATGTTTTTACCATTACCTTGCTCTGAGGCTGAGACCCAATGACTGGCCTAAAGTCACCCAGTGAGCTTCATGGCTGTGTAGGTATTCGAACCCTGGTCTACCAGGTCATAGTCCAACACTGGCCGGGGGGAGAGGCAGGGAGGGGAGGAGGAGGGGAGGAGATTGGGTGGGTGGGCACTGGCAGAGGGGAAGCCCCTTTTCTTTCCAAAAGGAAAACATTGTGAACAGTATCATTGCTTTTAAGCGTTTCCCCACCTTTTTATTCTACAGCAGGCACATATAGCCTCCTACCCAAATTTAAACCAAAGCTGTCCCTGGCCACATCCACACCAGACCTTTATTTCACTTTGGAGAGTCATGACTTCTCCCAAAGAATCCTGGGAAGTGTAGTTAGTGAAGGGTGCTGAGAGTTGCTAGGAGGAGCCCTGTTCCCCTCACAGACCTTCAATCAGAATGGCTGACTGTTAAACCACTCTAGCCACTGGAGCTCTGTCCGTGGAATAGGAGTCTCCTCTCAGCACCCTTCACAAACGACACTTCCCAAGATTCTTTGGGGGAAGCCATGACTGTCTAAAGTGGAATCAAAGTCTGGTGTGGGTGTGGCCCCCTGATTAGGCAAGCCCAGCCAGGCATTTTTTTTAACTTTTAAAATGCAGAAGATGAAGGTCAGAGTATGGGGCAAGGTCAGTAATAGGATTCCAGATACTCTGTGAACATGGCTGATTTTTAATGAATTTCAACAGATTATGAGAACTCGCAGAAAAAAGTCCAAAAGGGCTCTGGGTTGTTGTAGTTTTTAGACTTTGAACTCTCTATTCTCTCTGACTGTTTTGTGTATCACCATGAAAATTGACAGGGTTGTTAAACAAGTTCAGGACTATAAGTTTTGTAAGGTTTTGTTTTGAAATGAGCTTATGGGAAGCATCAGAATGGCATGGGGGTATTTTCAGTTTAACATCGCAGAATGTGAAAAATCCACACTGGTTATAGTATACAGCCACTCTTGCAGCTGTATAATCTGGGAATACACAATATTCATATGGGCTGCTTAGCATCCACATATGAGTGTCAACACTTGACGATGGTCTGGAAGCTGCAGCTGGTGCAAAATGTGGCAGCACGACTGCTTACTGGGGCAGGGTATCATGTTACCTGGCTGCTGAAAGAATTGCACTGGCTGCCCATTAGGTTCTGGGCGAAGTTCAAGGTTTTAGTGTACAAAGCCCTGCACAGGTTGCAACCGTCTTACCCCTTATATACCCAGTCAAACACTAGAGGGCCTCCTGCAGATACCATCTTATCAGGAGGTCTGTTCCGCACAACATAGGAAGCACACCTTTAGCGTAGCAGCACCTACCCTTTAATTCCCTCCCCTTAAATATTAGACAGGCACCATTTATTTTTATTTATTTATTTAAAACATTTATAACCCGCTCTATTTTCCCAGAAACTCAGAGCGACGAGCAACCTAATAAAACATATAGATAAAAAACACAAATACAACAATAAAAATTACAATCTCCATACTTAAAATTAACAGTTATCACAATCAAATAATTAAGGAACTCTATTATTCGTTCAAATTAAACGTAACCCAGAATAAAAACGTCTTAACCATCTCTGTTATCTTTTTGGCACCTACTGAAGACCATCCTCTTTTGACAAACCTTGTAAGTAGAGGCCTTATCCCAGTCTGCATCTGCGCTGGAATTGCTTTTCAAGATGTTTTTCCATTTGTTTTTGAAATATGTTTTTAATATGATGTTTTAATATGTTTTTAAATATGTTTTTAAGATGTGGTTTTAACATGGTTTTAAAGATGTTTTGTTTTAATATATTTTAAAGTTTTTTGTGTTTTAAAGTGGTTTTAATGTTTTTGTTTGCCACCCTGGGCTCCTTCTGGGAGGGTCATGATATAAATTTAAATAAATAAATAAAATAAACATACTTTCAGCAGTTTTATTTTGAGGTTTTGCCATTCCCTCCCTTTTTTTTGCTACCATCATTCACACTTCCTTGATTTAAACATTGTGTGTGTGTATGTGTGTTTAATGTGTGTTGTTTGTGTATATAACTACACCATCCAATCTGTAGAAGTGATGGCTGGTGTGTACAAAGGGCAGCATGTACACACATAATGTGTGTTGTTTATGTATATGTGTCAATTTCTATATTTCTTTTCTTACAAAAATGTATAGATTAGATAAGATAGATGGACGATGGACGATGATAGAGAGAGAGATGATAGAGGGAGAGAGGCGATGGATGGTAGATAGTTGATAGATAATTGAGAGAGAGAAAGAGATGAGAGGGGGGGAGAGAGAGGGGGAGAGAGGGGGGAGAGAGACAGAGAGGATAGAAGAGAGAGAGAGAGAGAGAGAGAGAGAGAGAGAGAGGATAGAAGAGGGGGGAATAGAAGAGAGGGGGGATAGGAGAGAGAGAGAGAGGATAGAAGAGGGGGGATAGGAGAGAGAGAGAGAGAGGAGATAGGTAGATGGTAGAGGGGTAGATAGGTAGATAGATGCAGAAGTCGTGTATCAGGCTCAATAAAGTACAGTCAGGATGCCATTTAGAGAAGGTGCAGATGTTACATTCTCAAAATATTGTTTTTCCTAATCACAGAAGTAGTCGCCATAATTGAACATTCAATTAACATCTAAAGTGGGGACATTTTGAAGATCATAGTGATTACTTCTATGATTAGAAAAAAATGCCAACTTTTCATTTTTCTAATCATGGAAGTAAATGCTGACATCATTTTTTCCTACTTGAGATGTTTCATTGCTCCCTCAAGTTGACTATTTCCATGAGCATTTTTATTTTATTTGGGTTAGCAGATTGCAGTACTGTCTAAACCAGCTTTTAGGAAAGCCAGAAAGGACCAGTTCTGCACAGACCAAATGTGGCTAATCCTCAGGAACACCTATTTGTATTTATGCACACTGCAGGAGTGGGGGTGCAATTGCCACATGACAGCCTTGCCATATGACAGCCTCTCTGTCTTCCATGCCCCCCCCCAGCTCTGGAATAGATTCATTTGTACTACTTTTTCTCTGCAACTCTGAAATGGTGATGTCCTGAATACAGTGAACCAAACTTCTAAGCCACCAGTGGAAATTTCATATTGCTTTCCATTTATCTGCTAGCTCGGTTTTGGCTGTAAACAACAAACTGGGTTACAAACCAAAGAGGGAAGAAGAGTCTGTTTGAAGAACTACATGTAGGCCACCTACCACACCATTTCCACTAGGCTCTTTTCATTTTCAAGATGCATGGCACAGAATTAGAGTGTCCTGGGTAGCCAATGCTTCCCTGCCCAATGGTCATTAAACCACAGGGTGATGGTCCCTCGCAAAACACAATTAAAAGATCCTTTAAGGGGTTGGAATTGAGCTTGGAGGATGTGCACCAGAGATCACATGTCCTCAGAGGCGAATTCCATCCTCTTTTAGACTCTTGTCAGATCACTTACTTCCCTCCTTCTGCCTTACCCCCCACCTCAGCCAGCTGAAGACTTGCCAGTGTCTCTTGGCAACATGAAGAGACTTGGCCCCATCTGATTTTGGGGGTGAGGTCATTTTGACCCTCTACCATATTATTGCTGCAAGGTTAAGAGTTCTCTACCTTTAGTAGACATTGTCTCTTCCCTCGCCTTCTCCTCCCATTTTGGCTCCCAGTGTTGTCTGCACACTCACTATTCGCTTTGCTGTTATGATACTAGAAAGAGTATTCCCTTTGTGGGCTCCCTCCTGGTTTGGAATGCATGTCCTCAAGGCAGAGAATGAGAAACTGGGAGGGAGGAGGCATCTCACACAGTAAACAAAACTCAAGTTCTCCAAAATGTAACCAACACTTTAGAAATGCTTTTGTCCTTATTCTTTCCTCTTTGGGATTTTTCTTCTTCAAGGAGAAGCAAAACAAAAGGAGAACAATTCATAAAAAATATGTTTCCTGTTTTGGTGTCTCATTCAGCTGTTCAACTCCATACCAAATCAATTTATGCCAGGAAAGAGCCTGGCCCTCTGTTTTTTGTTAATGAGAGCTATTTAATTTCAATACCAACAGCTAATTAGCTAGAAAGGACAATACAATGCAACCTCATTTATGTCCTGGTCGGGGAAAGGGGGGGACAATGCCAGAAATATTTAGACAACCAACAAATCAGATAAACAAAGGTTCTTTCAACAACACAGAATTATAATGATAAGGAGCTATATAACAGGAATAGGGGCAATTTGGGGTCACTGGGAATGTTGGGTCGGGAAGGATTCCACTGAGGCCAGAAATGGGAGCCTTTGGGACTGCGTCCTGCTGCTTTTTGTGATGAGACACTGAGAACGGCAGGTCAAACTCCCCAAGCTTCCCGGTGACTCCAAACATATAGCATTAACCTTGCTTGTCTATTCTCATTCCTCTACCTTCTCCCCTGCTTCCTCGATTATCCTTATAAACACAGGTTTGGATGTGTAAGAGGTATGGGGAAGCTTCAGGAGATAAAAGGCTGACATGGCAAGTGCTAAACACTACAAAAAAACTTCTACTACTTCTTGGCTGTAAATCACCTCCTCCCAAGGGCATCTTGGCTGTCAGGGCTTCTCAGTTGAGATTGCTGTGCAACCTGTAGGTCATACCTAAAATAGCAATCCAGCCAGCAAAACACCTTTAAGTCCCACTTATTTTAGTTGAAGAGAGTTAACCAGGTGCTTAATCCACCCCAAATCAATGGGATCCTGATCAAATCATTCCCTAAACCAGGGGCAGAACCCAGAATGGCACCCCCTCACCTTGGGTTTGTCAGACCCTGCTCTGCTTACTTTGCCATGCTTCTTGTGGCTTCCTAAAGAAGTAAGTAGTTTGTAAAACACACAAACTTGGAAAACCCTTCGATTAATTAAATTACACATGAAAAATCTCTTGGCATATGCCCACCCACAACATCTTTGGTTAGGTGTGGATACACTACCAGCAGCGCTCCCATTGCTGGGACCACCTACATCTGTTTTCAAATGGACACACTGCAGGGCAATTCAGAATCAATCTGCAGAGAGCTTTTATTTTTTTGAATGAAGCCAGTTTGTCAAGAAGCACTTCTCAGGGGCAAAAAATATGCAATAGACTAGATTGTGTGTGGACTAGGTAAAAAAAAAAAGAACTGTTTCCATTGATTCTAGAATAAAATGTTGTGTGTATATGCAACCAAAGTCTGCGGCCAAAAGATAAAAGATTACTACTCACACATCATACATTTGAAGCACATTATTTCCCCTAAAGAATCCTAGGAACTGTAGTTTACCGCTGACAGAGCAACAATTTCCAGTACCCTTTAAAAAACTACAGTTCCCAAGATTCTTTGGAAAAGATAATATGCTTCGAATGTGCTTTAAATGTATGGTGTGTATGCAAGCCAAAGACCTGGGGAGGTCTGTTGCACAAGTGTGTTGGACAAATGGTGTTCTCTTTAGGAAACCTTGTCTTACTCAACTACATTTATGCAATAAATTGTAGAAGAGCCCAAAATGTAACTAATATGCTGCATGCAAGCACAAATAGAGCCTTAGCAAATAATAAATAACTTGTTCCATATGTGTGGCTCTCCCAACAGCCACTAACCATACACTTTCACTCTCCCTCCTCCCCAACACACACATTCTGACTCTAAGGTAAGGAATGCACAAGGTTTCAGATTTGCCAGCAAAATGGGGAGGGAAAGAGGCTAAACTACTTTTTAGAATAATAATGAGGCTAGACTGATATGTCAATAATCCTGCCCTGTCCAGACATGCCCACGCCACTCTTTAGCTTCTTCTACAATTTATCCCTCATTTTGAGATTATAATGTGCCACTAACAGATCTCAAGAGCAAGCAAGGAACACTACACCAGAAGTGCCTATAGGCCAGGAATGGTGTGATAAAAACAAATCCATATGGATCTGTAAATGGCATCCTGCTCAAAAAGACAGGATAATGAGCAGCTGTCCTCAGAGAAACAGGATAGGCTGCTCTGGATGTTATTCCTCTAAGCAAGCTATCAATGATGACTAAGGATTAATGCAGTCCTATGAGAGACCCTATGCAAGGAACAAATTCCATGAAAAAATGCACCTTCATGCTGGCCACAGGATACAACAGAAACATTGCAGTAAATACACAGGCGATTAAAGAAGTTTCAGACTACAAGCTATGTGACCCTGACATTCAGGAACAGTGTAGTTAGTAACAGCTTAGTCTCCGATGAAGACTTTGCAGATTCATAACAACTCATATTACAGTTTCACATCTATGATCTTAGCAATCCTTCTAAAAACAATTCTGTAAGGAACATCCAAATGATTATTTATTTTTTACATTTTGATCCTGCCTTTCCTCAAAGGGCAACATGGTCCTTTCCCCTTCCTTTTCCAATTTTAGCCTCATAACAAAGCTGTACCGTAACTCAGGCTGAGAGAGAATGATTAAGATCAAAGATTGCCCAATAAGCTTCATGACTAAGCAAGACTTCGAACCTGAATCTCCCCCAGTCCTCCTCTGACACTAGTGTCTATGGATGGTGTGGGAAGAGGAGGCTGAGACTAATACTGTGGTACATAGAAAAGACCTATTCTTGCATATATTCAAAGTTACGGATGCCTGCAGTCCTATGCCCACTTACCTGGGAGTATGTCCCACTGAACTCAGTGAATTTTATTTCTGAGCAGACATGCACAGAATTGCACTGTAAATTGCAACAACACAACAACAACAACAGGAGCATATTTTAACACTATTTGTTTTGATCAATTTTTTTTGCCTTGTAACAACCAAGGATATAGGTGCTTCTGATAATAATCATGAGGTGTGAAAGACACAGAGGAAGGGTCAATGGCCCTGCTTGCCCTCCTTTAATGGCACTCCTGCTTGCCCTCCTTTAATGGCACTCCTGCTAGTAAGTGAGGAGAGTGCTATTGCACATAGATCCTGTCCACATAATTCCCATCGGTATCTCACTGGTGACTGTGAGAACAGGATGCTGGACTAAATGAATCTTTGACCTGATCCAACAGGGTTCTTCTTATGTTCTTAAGTTCAAAACATGAGCAAATTGTGAACCAGAGACTTTGCAACTCAGATTCCTAGCCACTGCCACACTAGAATTAGACTCTTGAGGAAACTGATATTGATGATTCACTAATAGACAAAAAACCCTGCAGTTTCAGAACGTACCTATAGCACACAGATATTTCTATCAAACTTTAAAAAGCAGGGAAACTGGGCAGCTATAGTGAATGCACCAAGGGAGCAGGAGACCTGACCTCCTCTGAGATATTGGACTGCCCTACAAATTTGTCAAAATGCAAACAATTTGGGTTGGTCTTTTACAGTCCAATCCACTTCCTGTGTAGGTTGGAAGAATTTGGTAACATGTGCCTCTGAGCATATGGTGAGTGGTGGTAACACCTGCAATCAGCCCAAATAACAGAAAGAAGACATGTGCTGTGCTGATCTTGTTTTAGGATGGAGGAAGCAACAATATTGTTGCGCACCTCCCCAGTCTCCGAGCGGTGAGATTTCCGGGGTCCCTGCACTCCTCCAGGGTTTGGTTTCCTTTGGGAAGAAGGTCAGAGGAGACTGTGGTGTCTTTATGAAATATGGTTTATTTATTTACACACATTCCAACCTGAACTTAAGATGGAGGGGTTTCAAGGCATCAGCAGTCCAATATCCAGCTTTTACATCTGTATTGCAGGAGGTACCCCAAATGTCATGGTGCAGAGAGCCAGTCTCTCTGCCTGCCTGCAGCCCCAGCCATTCTCTAGACACAACAACACAAACCTCTCCTAGGCTCCTGGGCACCTAATAGGCCCATTAACTACCTGGCCACTCTATTTGTTTAACAAAAGAAATTCAATTCAATTCAAGTCTTTATTGTTACGGTCAGTGACCAGCATGAACAAAAGAAATTCATCTGGCTAGCAGAGCCAGCCCCAAGGCACAGGATTCCAAATCAGAGGCTGGAAAGGGGACCCACAGGAATCATCCATTCCAACCCCCATGCTCATAACAATATTAAAACAGTTGATATAGTTCAGATAGTCACTTTTAGGAATGGTGTTTGTTCCTAACATTGAAAGGTTTGCAACTGGTCAAATTTTACTTTCCTCTCCATCTGCTAAATTTACCAAGTTTCACACACACTCAATCTGAAAGCACATATACACAATTGTACAGGTTTGTAGTTAGCCCCCCCCAAATCTCAGCAGCAACGGTCTGCACCTTTGTGTGAGTTGTCCAGGGTGAAGCATAGCATCCCTCTCTCCTTGCCCAGACCTTCACTTTTGCAGAGGCTAATCTATTCTATTCCTAAAAGGGCTCGTATCCTGGAGGGTCTACTCTTGGTTTATGTCTATTCAAAGTCAAACCTTCCCATGAAACTTCCTCACTTCCTTTAGGCAGTCCCCACTACCACCCATCCAGTTGCTTGTTTTACCCTGTTCTCCTTCCTTTCCTCTTTCTATTGTGGCATTCTTCCTTTATTATCCTTTATTATGCCTAGAGGCCCCAGTGGAGATTAGGTCACCATAATATGAGAAGCTATGCAAACACATAGTAACACGTTTGTCGTGCCCACAGGGAGCTCACAGTTTAAAATGGGAAAGAGGAGGAGGCAGAAGAAGAATAAGCTCAAAAAGACTCCACCAAGCCTTCATAAAATAACCCAAGTTGTAGTTCAGGACTCCCTAGCTAAACAGACCACCCCGCTTTGCTTTCTGTCTGGCATCTCTCCACTACACCATCCATCCTGCAGCAGGCAATTGTGCGTCTACCTGACCTGCCCACGGGCAACAGCACTGAGGGCCGCCTGCCTCCCCTGCGATGCCTCTTAGGCAGTTGTCAGGTTTGGATAACCATCTCTAGATTTCCTCATGGAACGTGCTGTTCCTCTTTGTACTATTCCTGTTTGTACTATTAACCCTGATTTTCCACTCCAGTAAACAATAAAAAGGCAAGACAGATAGCCCTTCAGACCATTCCAGCTGGGTAGACACACTTGAGCCATTATCCATCTTTGCTCTCCCCTCTCCATTCACAGCCTCATTTTCTTAAAGCTCCTTTCTCTTCTTAACTTTGCCTGCTCTCGCTCTCGCTCGCTCTCTCCTCTCTCTCTCTCTCTCTCTCCAGTGTATGCTTCTGCCTCAGATGAGTTGATTTTCTTGGTCATTTTGCTCTTTCACACAAGGTTCTCCGGTGAAGAAAGAATTCTGTCTAGCCACCAATCTGATCCAACAGCGCCTATAGGCTGAATCCCAGCCTCCCAAAACAAGACTTGAAGTCTCCCATGTCTTGGTGGCACAAAGACTAGAAAGAGACAGGTGATGGAAAACACTAAAAAGGCAGGATTACTTCATCTTTACATTATATTTATATGTAAGGCATTAAATATAACACCTGTTTGCAGTGCAGCTTAAGTTGCTAATACAATTGCTCACATTTAGCACGTCTTCCCCCCCCCCAACATAATGTTATGGTCTTAGTGTGCTTTCTACTGAGGGAGAAACCATATTATTGTTTACTGCAAGGGGGTGACTTCCCCCAATAACAGACGCCATGCATATACTTACCACATCCTATTCTATGATGCAGAATTTGTTATGGTTTTCAACCCCTTTTGTAATTGCTGTTAACCCAGCTGCCAGCATTTGTGAGGGAGTAAGGCATTCTGTTCGTGTCATACTCAATGTAATTTAGCAGCATGGGCAAATATTTCAGTTCTGCCACCCACAACGTTGTTAGGGCCAACCTGAACACCCAAAAATAAACATAAGCTCAGGGAGACGGCCTGCTTTAAGTCCTGGGACCTACCTGTTTGCCCAAACCAAGCTCATTTTGCTAATTTATACATGAAACCCTCTCCATGAAAACACTCATAACCAAACAATGTAAGCAGGCTCTTTCATAAAACATGGCTGAAAACAGTTACCCGTTTTAGGCAAGATTCTTATTAAAAGAAAGGTAGCTTGTTATGGAAAAGAAGCAACTTAAATATAGCCAAATAGAAAATTGGTGATGCCTTCCTGTGCTAGATATGGGAACTTCCAGTAGACCCCCAAACTTACATGCATGGTATGAGAATCTTTGTTTCAGGCCATTTTGAAATGGCACCAGGCATATGATCCAAGGGCTCTGGAGAAGCACCAGTCCAACATATCTCATACAGAAACCAGAAAGGCCTATCCTGACCCTTTTTAATTTTCAAAACATTCAGGATTGGAGAAAGGAACATTACCTATTCCCTGTGACAAGGATCAAAGGCGGGGCTTGTAAAAAGCCAATCAGGAATGCTTATACTAATATGGCTTCCAATTCCCCATACTAAGGAAGGTATAAGAAAGACCACCAAATTGTCATATCTTGATCAGCCTGGCCAGGAATTACTCATACCCCAAGGCTGGGTAACTTCAGCCACACAACACATTGATTAAAATTTCAAATGGGAAATCCCTGGACGCTTGAATGTCCATTTCTCCAGAAACTCACAAACCTGCTTCCTAGATGTGATAGGTACTCACTGTATATAGCAAATGGGGGGAACAGAACCCATTCTTTACTGGGTCTCAATCAGAGTTGGAAGGGGGGTGCTTTTAAAAATGGAACCTGTCAATAGAAGACAAGATCATCATACAGCTTAATTCATGTCTTGATGCCATGGCATTCTGTGTCTTCCTGCACTTACTCCACCCACATCTCTGTCTGCCGACGGAGTGGGAAGAGAAAACAAATTGGGCAAACACAGAATGTCCTGATATTGCAGTTTGAGGACAGGTCTATTAGATGTTATGGAAAAGACAGGGAGATAGGAACTAGACACATGACCCAGTGCCTACAGGAGGAAGGAGACCACCACCATCCAGGAAAGGAGAGCCGTTTGCTGCTGCTGTCTGCCTGCCTGCCTGCTGGCTTGCTACTGCTGCTGCTGCTGTTCGGCTACCACCACCACCCTCTCCCTGTTGGACTTCTGCTCAGCAGGTGTCACGCCTTGCAGGACCAGACCCCAGGTACTCAGCCAGCTGTGGCTGATTTCTTCCACCTGTCCCTCCCTTCTCTGGAGGGGATACATAAGCTGGCTGGCTGAGGTGGCTTGGGAGACCCAGTGCCTGCAGGAGGAAAGGGACCATTCCTGTCCAGGGAAGGAGAGCCGGATGCTGCTGCCTGCCTGCCTGCTGATGCTGTTTGGCTACCATCACCCTCTCCCTGTTGGACTTCTGCTTGGCAGGTGTCACGCCTTGCAGGACCAGGCCCCAGGTACTCAGCCAGCTCTTGCTGATTTCTTCCACCTGTCCCTTCTCTGGAGGGGATACATAAACTGGCTGGCTGAGGTGCCCCCTGCTTTGTCTGCCTTTTTGTGGGTCTTGAGTCATGTGCCTGGGAGAGAGCTCAGAGCCAAGTGGGGAGACCTGAGGGGGCCCCAATTAGTGTAGTGACGGGCCGAGGGAGATTTGGCATTGTAAGGAGGACTTGCCAGGTAAAGGGAACGCGGCCCAGGCACTTAATGACTGTGCCTTGTTCCGGTCCTCCCCACACCCACAGGTTTGTTGGTTGCCCTATCAGCCAGCTCTCAGGCCTCCGGATGCTGCTGCTAAATGCCAGATCGGTACATAATAAGATCTCCCTCATTCACAATTTAATTGTGGATGAGGCAGCCGATCTGGCATGTATAACCGAGACCTGGGTGGGTGAGCAGGGCGGAGTCTGCCTCTCCCAGCTATGCCTGCCAGGGTACCTGGTCCAGCATCAGGGTAGACCTGAGGGCCGGGGAGGGGGGGTTGCTGTGGTCTATAGGAGCTCCATCTTCCTCTGCAGGCACCCTGTCCATGTGGCTACTGGTCTGGAGTGTTTGCACCTTATGTTGGGTCAGCGGGACAGACTGGGGATTCTGTTGGTATACCGCCCACCCCGCTGCCCAACAGACTCCCTAGCTGAGCTGACGGAGGTGGTCTCTGGTGTACTGTTGAGATCCCCCAGACTGTTGGTTCTGGGGGATGTCAACATCTATGCCGAGGCCACATTATCCGGGGCGGCTCAGGATTTCATGGTCTCCATGACAACCATGGGACTGTCCCAATATGCCATTGGCCCAACACATGTAGCAGGGCATACTCTAGATTTGGTTTTTGCAACTGGACATGGAGTTGGTGATCTGAATGTGGGGGGCCTTGCATCAGTCCTTCTGTCATGGACAGATCACTGCTTGCTGAAGTTTAGGCTTACAGCGGCTTTTCAACTCTGCAAGGGTGGGGGACCTATTCAGTTGGTCCGACCCCAGAGACTAATGGATCCAGATGGTTTCCAAAGGGCTCTGGGGAGTTTTCCGGCTGATAGGGCTGGCGCTCCTGTAGGAACCCTGGTTGAATTGTGGAATACAGAAATCACCTGGGCAGTTGACATGATTGCTCCTGAGCGCCCTCTCCTGTGTAGAGCTCATACGGCTCCATGGTATACCCCAGAGCTGAGAGCGATGAAACAATATAGGAGACGGCTTGAGTGCAGACGGAGGCGAACTCCTAGTGGATGCAATTGTACACTGGTAAGTGCCTATGGTAAGCTGTATTTAGGGGCAGTGAGGGCAGCAAAAAATCAATATTTTGCTGCCACTATCAAATCATCACTTTGCTGCCCAGCGGAGCTCTTCAGAATTGTCCAGGGGCTATTACACTCTGGCCCCAGGGACATGGTAGAACCATCTGAGGCCCGCTGCAATGAATTTGCTAGGCACTTCCAGGAAAAAATCTTTAGCATCCGCCAGGACTTAGACTCCAGTGTTATAGCAGGTGAATCAAGCGAAGTATCCAGAGCACAGCCTTGTCCCGACTTCTTGGATGAGTTTCAGTTGGTGCAGCTTGAAGATGTTGACAAGGTCCTTGGACAGGTTCGTGCAACCACTTCTGTGCTGGATCCTTGCCCTTCTCGTCTAATAAAAGCTAGCAGGGATGGAACAGCCGGCTGGGCCAGGGAAGTGATTAATGCCTCTCTGCGAGAGGGGGTGGTCTCTGGCTGCCTGAAAGAGGCAGTAGTGAGACCACTCCTGAAGAGACCCTCTTTGGACCCAGAAAATCTTAATAACTATAGGCTGGTAGCAAATGTTCCATTCCTGGGCAAGATCCTTGAACGAGTGGTTGCGGGCCAGCTCCAGACACTCTTGGATGAGACCAATTATCTGGATCCATTTCAGCCGGGTTTTAGGCCTGGTTTTGGCACGGAAACAGCCTTGGTCGCCCTGTATGATGACCTTTGTTGGAGGGAGTGTGACTCTGTTGATTCTCCTTGACCTCTCAGCGGCTTTTGATACCATCGACCATGGTATCCTTCTGGGGATACTAGTTGAGTTGGGAGTGGGAGGGACTGCATTGCGGTTGTTCCACTCCTACTTGGCAGGTCACCGCCAGAAGGTGGTGCTTGGGGAACATTGCAAGGTACCCTGGACTCTCCAGTAGGGGGTTCCACAGGGGTCAGTTCTGTCCCCCATGCTGTTCAACATCTACATGAAACCGTTGGGTGCTGTCATCCGGAGCTTTGGAGTGCGTTGCCATCAGTATGCTGATGACACGCAGCTCTATTTCTCCTTTTCATCTTCTTCAGGTGAGGCTGTCAATGTGCTGAACCGGTGCCTGGCTGCGACAATGGACTGGATGAGGGCTAATAAACTGAGGCTCAATCCAGACAAGACTGAGATGCTGCTAGTGGGTGGTTCTTCTGACCGGATGGTGGATGTCCAACCTGTCCTGGATGGGGTTGCACTCCCCCTGAAGGAGCAGGTTCGTAGCTTGGGGGTTCTCCTAGAACCATCTCTGTCGCTTGAGGCTCAGCTAGACTTGGTGGCATGGAGTGCCTTCTACCAACTTCGGTTGGTGGCCCAGCTGCGCCCCTATCTGGACAGGGATAACCTGACTTCAGTTGTCCATGCTCTGGTAACCTCCAAGTTAGATTACTGCAATGCACTCTACGTGGGGCTGCCTTTGAAGACAGTTCAGAAACTGCAGCTTGTGCAAAATGCAGGGGCCAGATTGGTAACAGGGACCAGATGGTCTGGACATATAAAACCGATTCTGGCCCGCTTGCATTGGCTGTCTGTATGTTTCTGAGCTGAATTCAAGGTGCTGGTTTTAACCTATAAAGCCTTACATGACTTGGGACCACAATACCTGATGGAACGCCTCTCCCGATACAAACCCACCCATACACTACGCTCAACATCTAAGGCCCTCCTCCGGGAGGAAGCTCGGAGGGTGGCAACAAGGGAGAGGGCCTTCTCAGTGGTGGCCTCCAAATTATGGAATGATATTTCTGACAAGGTGTGCCTGGTGCCATCACTGTTATCTTTTCAGCGCCAGGTCAAGACTTTCCTCTTCTCCCAGGCATTTTAGCATGTGTTTCTTTTAATTGTTTTACATTTTTTAAAGTGTGTTTTAAATTGTTTTTAAAAGATGTGTTTTAAACTTGTATATTTGTTTTTAATGTTTTTAGTTACTGTAAACCGCCCAGAGAGCTTCGGCTATGGGGCGGTATACAAATACAATAAATAAATAAATGACTGCTGTTCTTTGTGGCCACTGTACATTTGTCATGTCTACTTTTGCCCTGAATAAAATGTCCAATATAACATTTTTTTAAAAAACTCCTTATAGCTTGCATGCTCAAGAGCTACTGACTACTGACCAAGCAGTATTACAGGACAGTGTAACCTCACCTAGCTTGCAACTTAACCTAGTATGATTGTGCCAGCCTATTGCTTTTAATAGCCACAGCCAAGCTGAATTCATTCTATACCAGCTAGATTGCAGCATTGGACATTTCAGGTACTGGAAGCAATGGGTCATCAGCCTGTAGCAACTCAACATGCACATTCTCATACACATGGGCAAATGCCATTGGTACTGATTTTTTTTTTAGCATTGGTAGGGTTTTTTCCCTTCCCTGTTGTTTGTGTAAATATATTCAGTGTAGTGATGCTCCACTTCTTCCAGTGCAAATAATTTCCTACATGCATGACAAATAATAAAATACAGCTGAGAAAGTATTATGTGGACCATGGCTGCGGTTCTTCTTTTTCTCAAGATGCCCTCTTATGCATCACAGGTTATTACACCACTGCTCATAACTTCTGTTGTGCTTGGTTATGGCAGGAGGGTGGGGGGAGTATTCCATATACCATCCAAACATAATCCAGTTATATGCATGGTCCACGTTGGATGAGCCAGTAAGTGTAATCCTCCTGTTTTCCTTAAAGTTGTTCCCCATGGTGGAGAAATAAATAAATTATCAGAGGTAGAAAGACTTAAAACAAGATCCCAGCCAAAACTGGAGCTTGATCCAAGAGGAAGGGTGAATAAACCCCCTAGCACGAAGCCATAAGGTTTATCAAGGTCTTTTCTGTTTCTGGAAATGCTGGTTTTCATTAAAGAAGGAACTAGCACCAGCTCTCCCCTCCCTCACCCCAGTAATGCACAACACACCATCCTCTTCTCCTTCATTGCCAGTTTGCTCTAATAAAAAGCAGAATGACGCCTAAGAAGGAGGGGAAGCCCCATATTGTACAAAGATGGTCCCTTTGCACAGTCAAGCAACACAAGCACATTGGCCAGAACGTATGCACATGCATACAGATTTCTGTTGCTTGCCTGAAAACAAGACAGGTCCTGTAATAACTTTCATGCTCTTATTGAAACATAATTTCCCAATAAGTGCAAGTGGACTCGGATACCTGCAGAACATGAGGTGGCTACTTTGAAACATACCACATGGTGGCTGTGGTTGCACAGAGAGATTATTATGTGTAGTTTCTGGCCATGATGGGGAAGTCTGATGTTTGATAATATTCGCTTTTATCGTGGCTACAGAAAACCACCATTCCATGTGGTGAAAGTAAGTTTTTTAATGATCCTGACCATCCATAAAGTGTGTAATGAATGCATCGAGGCAAGGACAGGGAAGGAACAGTGAAGCGCCTCAAAAAATGTCCCCAAACATATAGCTATATAAGGTAGTATAGCTAAATGGCTTGACAGATCTATGTTTCTACATCTGAACAGACCAGTTGTTAATACTGAGCAGTCTGCACAACATGGAAAACAGGAAGCAAAACTATGAGGCAGGGCATAAGAATGAGTTCAGATATGTATATTCATCCCACACTAACTGGATAATGAAGTGATGGCATCCATTGGTAAAAAGAAAAAAAGCCATCATAGATAAAACACTTCCAATAGAGCTGTCATCATATTGCCAGACATCACCTCCAAATACAATACTTTTAAATGTACATTATTCAAATGTTTGCTTGAGTGATTATGAGATATCAGGTATGTACATGAACGTACACAACAGTCCTAAAGCAATGAGGATGAAGAGACAGGCAAGAAAACAATATTTGCATGAGACTCTTCCTTTGCAAGAAGAGGAAAAATATTTTGCACAGCTTGAGCTTCAAAGGACCATTTTGAAGAAATAAAACCCAAATTCTCTCTCTTTCTCCTCCCCACACCCCTATGTTTAGAATAGCCCTATTGAAATCAATGAGACTTAAGTTAGTCATATTTTCAATAGATCTGCTCTAAGCAAGTCTGCTTCCATCCCAAGAATTCCAGTACTACATCTCCATTTTCCCCCATTCAGAGAAGATGTTCAGTAGATTCCTGTAGAGAGATCCCAGAATTATGGGTAGAAGGGCCTTGGGAGGGATTGGAATGGGCCCTACTCTCATAACATTCACATGCTCTTTTTTAAATAAAGGACAGTCCATAAATCTTTTCCCTCCTCACTTTAACACTTCTCTCAGCATGAATACAGACAACCATTTCCCATGTGGTAACTTATTGCAGTTCATATGCAACAACGTGGGGGATTTGCTTGCCTTAGCAGATATGTCAGCCCATTCCCATGCAGCATTAGCATGCCAGTAAACAGCAGCCCAGATGGGCATGCTGATCGCATGCTATTAGCACTTCATTCAAATAGGGCGATGCACATGGTAAATGCATTTAAATGTGACAGGGCATGTGTGAAATGATTACATGGGTAAGCATTTTGTCTGTGGCCTATGTCACATATAAATTAGGCCTTAGTAAAACAGAAGACCTTCAATGCAATGCTAACTGCTGTTTGTACTATTGCAACTATTTATAGACATGCAACTGCTTCCTATGATGTGTTGAATGAGAGGATCAGGCATCAGAATGTCTGGCTGGTGGTGCATTAAGCCATAGAAAGTGTGATATCCAGTATATTGCCTTATACATGAAATGAAAGCTCAGAATCTCACATCTCCTGCACTTAGAGCTCAAAACAACCTAAAAGCTGTGTCAGAGAAGCAAGGTAGAAGACAATTCAGGGTCAAGACCCTGCTTTTAGTTTCCTGCTCTGGGAATAAGATCCTTTGTGATCTGAGTCATACAGTTCCTCCACGTTGTCAAGGGGAGAAAAAAAAGTGACAAGTTTTCCCTCCCTTGCAGGGTGATTTGGGGTAAACACATCAAGGATTGCAAAACACTCACACACTACGGTACTTAAAACTAACAGAGTGAGTAGCTCCCAAAGTAACAAACATGGATCAACTTTAATAGATTCCACCTGGAACATCTCTCTCAGCCTAGTATAGTCATTTTGTACAAGCAGAGGCATCGAGACTTGTGCACAGCATTCGGAAGCCAGCCGCGAGTTCTGCCAATTTGTTTGCCATTCTTCCTTCCTTGGCAGTATGATCCATTTATAAGCTGCCTTCTGTTTGTGAGCTGTTCACTTTGCCATCTTGAAACTGACTGTGACTCGATGTCAACATTAAGCAACATTATCGATTCTTTGCTTATTGACTGGGTGACTGAATGCTTTAAAGTGGGAGACTAAGCGGTGACAAACTGCCAGGAGAAGTCATTTGCAGTTCAGTGTTTCAGGATAAAGTAATCGTTTGTTCTAACGTTTGTGAGCCATCCTAGATTCATAAACATTTTCTCCTGCGACCAAAAGGTTATCCAAGTGCAAGCAGCCCCAGTTATATGACTCCACAGAGACCACCAGCAGGGACTAGTCAGATGGCCTGTTTGCTAATATATTTACAATTCTGTTTCTCATTAGCCCAAAAATGTATTTGATGCTGTCCCATTTTTAGAAGAAATTAAAGCTCAAAGTGCAAAACATGTTTTAAAGTGTCATTATCCATCAGAGTGACCTCCGAACAGTACATGACGACTTTCTCTTTGCAGCTTATTTTGCAGTTCAGTATTGTCGTCATCCCTTTCTGAGATGTCAAATGACAAGATCCATAAACCAGTTTTATTACAAACACCAGCATCCTGTCCCAGTCAGTTTGAAGGTTTGTTAAAAAAAAACACCCAGTGAGGTTTAAATTCAAGCCTGGGCCCATTTAACTCACTAATGCAGCCTTTTCCAACTTGGTGTTGTTTTTGACTTCAGATCAGATCCAGCTGATGGGAGGTGTAGTCCAAAGCATCTAGAAGCCACCAGGTTGGTGAAGGCTGCACTAATGTTGCATTGCTTCTGAAGTGATCAGGTCTGTTTCCAAACATCCCAGAAGTGAATAGGAGACTATAACTAATATATATAAAAAAACCTAAATCCTTTTCCTGTCTCTCTTCAGCACTATTGCAACATTCAGCTGGAAAGGCAAGTCTGAAAGTTGAAATTGCCATGTTTTAAAACAAAACTGTTTTATTGTACTACGCTTCTGAAATGGGAGCTGAACTCCAGAATTTTTAAATCTCTGGAGGTTTAAGGTATACAAATGTTGGCTCCTGTACTCCTCTACAAGAGTTTTTGTACTCCCACTCCCTTGTATGACAGGAAAAGCAGAGATAGCCCACACTAGAATTTTAGTTAAAATGGTCTGTTTTGCACCCGTGAGAGGAGAGAGAAAGAGATCTATGAGAACACAAATCTGTACAGGTTCTCTTTTTTTGTCCCTTTATAGTTTAAAAGGGAAATTGGAAACCCTTGTTTCCCAAACGTTGCCTCAGTTACATTACAGAATGTGTCAACATGAATAATGATAGCAAAAGATCTGCCAGAAGGACCACAGGAAAAAGGAAAAGCACACAACACTGCAGCCATCCAACAGCTATAAGGTATGCCTTTGCTTGAAAAGTCCTACAAAAGGGATGGGTTACATAGGCATACCGTATATGAAAACAACCCTATAAAGAAATTACTAGCAAAGGGGTATCTCCCCTCCCTTCCTTTTTTGGATAGACCTAATAAACAAGTTCAACTGCACAACTACTCTTGCTCACTGTGTACTCCACTGTCTCCACACCAGGCATACTTTTATACACCTCTATCAAGCGCCCCCTTCCACAGCTTTTTTCTAAACCCAAAAGGCCCCAAGATTGTAACCTGCCCACATAGGGGAGTTGCTCCATCCCCTTGATTGTTTTGCATGTCCTTTTCTGAACATTTTCCAGCTCTATAATATCCTGTTTGAGATACGGAGACCAGAATTGTAAACAGTACTCCACATGCAGTCTCACTATAGATTTACACAATTAGGCAATCAAACGTTGTCAGCCCGAGGGCCTCATTCCCGCATAGGCAACCTTTTGGGGGACATATGCCAGCGGTGGGTGTGGCCAGACACACACCAGTCTCCACCTTCCATCCAGGCAAGAGATATTATTATCACAGTTCAAGGATGCATTCTAGCCAGGTAAAATCACAGACAGTGAGGGATGCGGCCTGGGTGTGTGTGGCCTAGAGAGAGAGGGGGGGGGCTGGAGGACCACATTCAGCCCCTGGGGCTAAGATAGGGTTGCCATATTCCAGTTCCACAAATCCGGGCAGGCTAATTTGCATATTAATATTTGGATTGTCCAGTTGTTTTGTTTTTGTGCCTAGGAATTACCACCAAAAACTGGGAAAGATGTGAGAAATCTTTTTTTTAAAAGCAACATTTTCAGCCTTAAATGCCTAGACTCTAGTTTCCAACACTATGGAATATTTATTGATTGATTAAGAGGATTTATATCCTGCCCTTCTGCTGTTAAAAACAGAGCTCAGCACAGTTTACAAATATAATAAAAACAATAAAAATACACAATCAATATAAAAACATAATAAAAACACAAAATAGCAACAAACATAAAGTAAGTCAGGGCAGCAATATGGTTAACCTTTGCTGGTCATTGACTGAAATAAACTTATTTACATTTTTTAGTACGGTTAACCATTACATATACGATATATTTCAGAGATGTGGTGGGTGGAGAAAAACAAGAAGCCAAAATGTTAGGAAAAGGAGTCTTTCACACCACATGCTCAGTTCTAAATACAGATGCAGCAAGTTTTACAAGTTCCTCCAGTATTCCACTGGTGCAGGCACTCAGACATTCAAAGAATCTGTATGTTTCTTAGGTTTTATAAAAGCAGGGCTTTGCTTAACTCAAAATTTCTTCTCCCTTTGATCAACCACATCTACACAGGTTCCACCTCCATACTCAAAATGAAACTGGGCCTGGAAGTGTGTAACAACCCCACACATACCTTGCTGATTAGATTACCAATGCCAGGATGTCTGTCTTATCAACTACTCTCCTGCTCCCCCTCCCCCCGGGCATCATGAAAGACCCAGTCCTGGGCTCAGAAACAAAATAAATATCTGGTCCTCTTCAAAGTACTCATGAGCTTCTTGTTTTAATTAAAATAATAATTATAAGTTCTTGCTCTTATCATTAATGGGAGTTAATTACCTTGCATATGCTGCTGTTGCTTCTATGGCTGTAACGGAGTGAGGTTAAAGATAAGTGAAATGCAAATAGGAAAACAACAACACAAAAGGCAGTAACACTTTCCTCAATGTAGTACCATACCAACCACAACAAGATTCCTATGAGTAAGGCAGAAAACTCAGCATCCCAAAACCAGTCAGGATTCGTAACCAAAAACCCAAACTAAAAAAATCCTAGCAGCCAGTCAGCCAAGGTCACAGAAATCCCCATGCAGCACAACCTGACCTGGGGACTGCAGTTAATGCAGAATACTGCAGCACAATTGCTGACATGAGTGAGATCCTATCAGCATATAATACCTCTGCTCTGAAATATGCATTGGTTGCTGATTTACTACCAGGCCAAGTTCAAGCTGTGCTTTCCATGTTATGGGTGCCACATAGTACAGTACTTGTTCTGCTCTTGTAAGAAATCAGTCCTGTAAAGTGGCAGCACCTACGCTTTGGAACTCCTTGCCTATTGACATTAGGCAGATGCCTCTTTGCAGCACCTGCTAAAATCAGTTTTCTTGAGGCAAGCCTCTCCAGGCATGTGGAAGCTATTGTGTTTTAAAATCTGTTTTTAACTCATTGTTGGTTTTATTATTTTGAATGTTTTTAAGTATCTGTCCTTAATGCTTTTGCCAATAATTTTATTGTTTTAATTCTTTCTGTAAACCACTTTGAGATTTTTTACAATAAAGCGGTATATAATGTTGTAAATAAAAAAACATAAATAAATGTTGGAGTCACTGTGGCCCTTGAGTCTCTTCCCACTTTTAGGAACCAAGGAATCTGCCTTATACTGATTCAGGCCATTTCGTACCATGATTTCTTAAATGCAACACCATACCAACCACAACAAGATTCCTATGAGTAAGGCAGAAAACTAAGCATCTCACAAGCAGTCAGGATTCCTAACCAAAAACCAAAAATATGATAAAAGAAGAAATATTTATATAAGCATGACTATCAAATATATTTATTATTTACACAAACTGTAAAGATATTTATAGTGCAATCCTAGGTTTATTTATTCAGAAGCAAGTCCCAGTGTATTCAGTGGAACTTACTCAAACAGGGACAGAAATGCAACCTCAAGTGATAAGCAACTTCATTCACACAACCCAAAATTCCGAATCATGCCACTTTATGCTGTTTTGCAACTGTTTATACTTGTTTTTATGGTTATTGGATTTTAAATGGCTTTATTTCTTGTTGTGAGCTGCCTTGGTTTCCAACCCTACCTCACAGGGTTGTTGGAAAGACTACACACACACACTGCAGATGTATAAATACATACAGCCCATATAATAGTTCATTGTCAAACCAGTTGGTCATTGCAGAAAAATCAGTATTAGTTTTTAAAAAATCAGTATTAGTTTCCTGCAGAATAAAAACTGTAATACCTAAGTAAGCCCTGCCTACTTGCTTTAAAATAGGACTGGAGAGAGGGACAGAAAGAGTTAGAACACAAACACAATTCTTTTTTACATTCACTCCAAAGTCCCATTGATTTTGAGCACATTCATAACCATGTCTACTCAAAAGTAAGTCCTATTGAATTCAATGGGATTTACTCTGGGCATCTGGGATTAGCACTGCGTTTACAAAAGCAAGTATTGGGAAGGTTTGCAAAACACTGCCCAGGATCTGACTCCTGCACACAAAAGGAAAAAAACCCTGAAATGTATATACTTACCCAATTTATGAGATTTTCAGATAAACGGGGGGGGGGGGTAAACCACCATTTTCTGGCATTGCAATGAGGTTTTCTAGACACTGCCTCAGGTCAACCAAATGCAACCCTGGCTTCACTGATTGGCTGCAATCCTGAACGGGCGGGGCTAAAGCTACGAAGTGCTATACAGTACTGTTTAAAGGAAGATTTAACAGTCAGAAGTTTTTATGTATATCTCGAGAACCGGACCACCTAGAAACTTTTTTTTTAATTAAAGCTGAGAATCCAGGCCACCTAAGGGGTTAAACGGGCGCTGGGTGGCATGCAAAGAATCTGGGTAAAACCCAGCTAACCAGGCAATATGGCAACCCCAGCCTAAGGTTCCCATCCCTGCTATCAACATTTTCCAGTTCTTTTTCAAGTTGTCAAGAAGTCTCAAATATTTATTGATATGACATAATCTATGGATGTCAAATACCAGTGATGGATATTTGGAAAATATGCATCCAGGCAGAGAATATCTATAGCATATTCGCTATGGAGGCATAAAAGCCCAGCTGCTCTTTGGGACCTTGGGAACAGCTGCAAACCTGGGAGACTGAACAAGACCTGGCATGGGAGTGAGTACTTGAGCATCTGGGTGCTTGCTCGCTTCTCTGAGTTGCTGTCTCTCAAGACAGTTGAGGTCCCAGGTAAGTGCTGCAAGGACTGGGAACCCTTGCCTGACCTTGACTCCGGAGAGAGGCTGCAGTTAATCTTGCATCCTCTTGCATCAGCTCCTGGCTGGATCAGGGGGCATAAAAGCCTGGCTGCCCTTGGGTGGTGAGTCTGCTGCTGCTGGGGTCACCACCAAATGGGCAACACCAAAGGGGAGTCATCCCTTAGGGAGTCCCAAGGGTGTGGGTGTGGGTGTGGGTGTGGGTGTGGGTGTGGGTGTGGGTGTGGGTGTGGGTGTGGGTGTGGGTGTGGGTGTGGGTGTGGGTGTGGGTGTGGGTGTGGGTGTGGGTGTGGGTGTGGGTGTGGGTGTGGGTGTGGGTGTGGGTGTGGGTGTGGGTGTGGGTGTGGGTGTGGGTGTGGGTGTGGGTGTGGGTGCTAACCCCTTCTTCTTTTTTAACCAATCTAGGGGAAATTGATAGTGGGAGGGTGTATGGTGCATGTGCAGTTCCTGTGCAGGGTGAGAGCCTGTGCAGTTAACTGAATGATAGGAGAAAGTTGCCAGATGCCTTCAGAGTGAGAGTCTGCAACTGGCAGAAGGTTGGCCCTCCCTAGGTGTGAGATGGGAGAGTAGATATGCCCTGTGTGAAAGGTATTGAGTGGGTCTGACTGTTCACAATTCTCTCAGAGGCCTACTGGGATAATTGGCTCAGGTAGGTTTTGTTGGTGGGCTCTTGTTGGGTCCATATCAGGTGTTTAGGAGAAGTCTTAGTAAAGACGAACATGGGTAATGCCACCGCACTTTAATGGGTAGAGGAAGGTATAGCCATGGGGAGGTGGTAAGCTATCATAGAAGATGAGGACAAGACTATCTATGCCTTGTTCCTCTCTCCCAGTCCTCCCATGGACGAGTTCCTCATTGCTCATCTGCTGTGGCCACTGGCACATGTGTACTGTTGTTTAACACTAGATCAGTACACAATAAGACCACACTCACCCATGATTTGATCATGGATGAGGGTGCCGATTTGGAATGCATTACCAAGACTGGGTGAGTGAGCTGGGAGGAGTTGATCTGACCCAGCTTTGCCCACCTGGATACTCAGTGCAATACCAGCACAGGCTGCAGGGATAGGGGGAGGGGTTGCTGTGGTTTGCAGAACTTTCTTCTCTGTCACCAGGAAACCACTCTGTCTTGGAGCTGGCTGTGAGGGCCTGCACCTGGTGTCAGGCCATGGAGACAGTAAACTAGGGTTGCTGCTGGTGTACCATCCACACTACTGCCCAGCAGCTTTTCTGACTGAGCTGGTAGAAGCCATCATGGCTGTGGTATCGAAGAAGCCGAGAACAATAGTCCTGGGTGATTACAACATCCATGCTGAGGCTGCCTCTAGTGTTCCGGATTGGGATTTCACGGCCTCCATGATGACCATGGGTCTGTCTCAAGTTGTCACCAGCCCAAGACATAGGGCAGGGCACACTCTCATTGGTTTTTGCTCCAGATGGAGAAGGGGTGGTTGGAGTTGGGGGTAGAATATGTCACCCTATTGTTGTGGTCAGACCACTTCCTGGTGATGTCTAGATTTATGGCTCTGATCCTCTCCTGCAGGAACTGTGGACATATTAAGATGGTCCACCCCCATAGTCTAACAGAATCCACTGGATTCCTGAATGCCCTGGGAGAGTTCCCAGTAGATAGAGCAGGTGACCCTGTTGAAGCCCTTGTCATGCTGTGGAACAGCAAGGTGCGTCAGGCTCTTGACACTGTTGCCCCTGAGCACTTTCTTCAGCATTGTGGAGCACAGTTTGTACCTTGGTACACCAGTGGACTAACATCAATGAAACAGGCTGGATGACAGCTAAAGCGCAAGTGGTGAAAGACATGCTGTGAGGCTGATCAGGCACGAGTAAAACATCATAACTGTACCTGTGTGGCAGTGAGGGTGGCGAAGAAGGTCCACTTCTCTGCCACCATCACATGCTCAAGTAGCAGTTCAGTGGAGCTTAGTCGTATTGTCAGGGCCTGTTGACCTCAGCTTCAGGAAATGGAGTTTTAGACCCTTCGGAGGCCCACTGTGAATCGTTTGCAAGGCACTTTGAGCGTAAAGTTGCTTGCCTCTGTAGCACTCTTTGTTCTCCATCCACATCCATTATAGTCCCCAATGAGGTGTCCAGTGCAACATCTGCTGCAACTTATTGGGATCAGTTTCATTTGGTGTGGCCTGATGATGTGGACAAGGTTTGACCAAGTGGATCCAGGGTGTGGTCAATGCATTGTTGCAGGAGGGAGTGGTTCCAGCCACCCCAAAAGAGGTGGTGATCCGACCGCTCCTGAAAAAGCCCACCCTGGATCCACTGTTTGTGAAAACTACCGCCCAATCGCAAATACCACCTTTTTAGGGAAGGCAATTGAGAGGGTTATGGTGCAGCAATTGTAAGTACTCTTGCATGCAACAGATTATCTTGAGCCATTCCAGTCTGGGTTCAGGCCTGGTTATGGGATTCAATCAGCCTTGATCACCCTGATGTATGACCTTTATCAGGAGAAGGACAGGGGAAGTGTGACTCTGTTATTCTTACTTGATCTCTCTGTGGCTTTTGATATAATTGACCATGGTATCCTTCTGAGCTGACTTAGTGAGATGGGTATTGGAGGCACTGTTTTGCAGTGGATCTGATCCTACCTCTAGGATCGTTTTCAGATAATAGCATTGGATGATAGTCTTTCAGCCCCCTGACAGCTGTGCTGTGGGGTGTTGCAGAGTATCATCTTGTCCCTGATATTGTTTAACATCTATATGAAGCCCTTGGGAACAGTCATCGGGAGATTTGGTGTGAGGTGTTAGCAGTATGTTGATAATATCCAGCTCTATTTCTCTATGACATCTCAATCAGGAGGGGCCGTGCAAGCCCGGGACCAGTGCCTGGATTCTGTGGTGGGCTGGATTAGGGCCAATAAATTGAGTCTGAATCCTAGCAAGACGGAGGCGCTGTGGGTTGGTGGTTCCCGAGATCGGATAATCGGCCAGTTGCCTGCTTTGGATGGGGTTGTACTCCCTCAGAAAGAGCAGGTTTGTGGTCTGGGGTGCTCCTGGATCCATCTCTGTTGCTAGAGGCCCAGGTGACCTCAGAGGCTAGGAGTGCCTTTTAACCAGCTTTGGCTGGTAAGACAGCTGTGGCCATTTCTGGACCGGGATAGCCTGACCACTGTTGTCCATGCACTGGTAACCTCCAGGTTGGATTACTGTAATGCGCTCTATGTGGAGGTGCCCTGAGGTTGGTCCAGAAGTTGCAGCTGGTTTGACTGCTCACTGGGGCAGGGTATTGCCAACATGTCACCTCGCTGCTGGAAGAATTTTAGTTTTGGTGTACAAAGCCTTATACAGCTTGGGACCAGGATACGCAAAAGGTCATCTTACCCCATATATACCCAGTCAATCACAATCTGCCTCCTGCAGATACCATATTATCAGGGAGTCTGTTCTGCAAAACATAGGAAATGGATCTTTATTGTAGTGGCACTGACCCTTTGGAATTCCCTCCCCTTAAATATTAGATGGGTGCCATCTCTGTTATCTTTTTGGTGCCTATTAGAAACCTTCCTCTTTCAACAAGCCTTTTAAGTAGAGACCTTATCCCAGCCTGTGTCTGTGTTGGAATTGCTTTTAACATGCTTTTAAAGCTTTTTTAAAAATATATTTTTAAGATGTTTTCTTTTTAATATGTTTTTAAACATGTTTTGTAGTAATATATTTTAAAGTCTGTTTTTATGGTTTTAGAGTGTTTTTAATGTTTTTGTTTGCTGCCCTGGGCTCCTATTGGGAGAAAAAGCAGGATATAAATCTAATAAATAAAATAAAATAAATTCACAGAAGAGAATTTTGAGGAGACTATTTTTGGTGAATTCATTTCAGTTCTGGGCTATATATATTGTGAGGAGTTGTCTGGGTCCACAGATGATGATGGTGGTGGTGGTTAATTGGTTTAGATACCGCTTATATGACAAAATGGCTTCTACAATGTGGGGGGAGGGAGGGGATATGAGTGAACATATGGTAAGGGACCAAGAATTCAGAGTAAGAGAAGAGATTAAGAGGAGCTATCACATGGCCAGGGGTAACACTTGATGCCCTGGGCTCCTGCTGGGAGGAAGGGTGGGATATAAATCAAATAATAAATAAATACATAAAAATAAACACCCAGTCACTTGCAACTTCCCTTGCCTTCTTTGCTGTACCACTTGAGTGGCCTCCTGTGTGCTGAGGACTGCGCCTCTATTCAATAACTCTATCCTTTGGACTAACTTGATTCTGGACTGCTTTATGATGTTTTGACCTTAGTTTCAGCTACACTGCCTTTTTTACTCCTCTTGTTCCTGAGCAGTGCTTTTGTGTTTCATATCTCAGCCTGCAGTTGACCTTGTGTGGAATTGCCCCAAACAGTGCTTAAGAACTGAGACTTCACAGCTGGAAGAGGACAGATTCAATGCTTCTTGAAGACAACTGCTACCAACTGACAATCTGGCTTTAGATCCAATGGAGGACTACTGCTGCAGTTTCTCTCTTCCTGCAGACCTCCTCAGTATCAGCCTTCAATGATTTAAGAACATAACAACATAAGAAGAGCCTGCTGGATCAGGCCAGTGGCCCATCTAGTCCAGCATCCTGTTCTCACAGTGGCCAACCAGGTGCCTGGGGGAAGCCCGCAAGCAGGACCCGAGTGCAAGAACACTCTCCCCTCCTGAGGCTTCCGGCAGCTGGTTTTCAGAAGCATGCTGCCTCTGACTAGGGTGGCAGAGCACAGCCATCATGGCTAGTAGCCACTGATAGCCCTGTCCTCCATGAATTTGTCTAATCTTCTTTTAAAGCCATCCAAGCTGGTAGCCATTACTGCATCTTGTGGGAGCAAATTCCATAGTTTAACTATGCGCTGAGTAAAGAAGTACTTCCTTTTGTCTGTCCTGAATCTTCCAACATTCAGCTTCTTTGAATGTCCACGAGTTCTAGTATTATGAGAGAGGGAGAAAAACTTTTCTCTATCCACTTTCTCAACGCCATGCATAATTTTATACACTTCTGTCATGTCTCCTCTGACCCGCCTTTTCTCTAAACTAAAAAGCCCCAAACGCTGCAACCTTTCCTCATAAGGGAGTCGCTCCATCCCCTTGATCATTCTGGTTGGTTGGTTGGTTATTTATTTATTTATTTATACCCCGCCTTATGGCCCAAAGGCCCCTCAAGGCGGCTTACAAAAAAACACAAACATAATAAATCAATAAAACATAATACATCAATAAAATAATACAGTTCTCAAAATTAAATAACAAATATTTGCAGTAACTAACTATAAAATAAGGTGATTCCCGTATCATAACGTAAGTCACCAAAATAAATAAATAAAAACAAAACAGAACAAAGCAGTAAAAACAAAGAATCTTCCATGGTCTTCTTCTCCAAGGTAACCTCAAGGCGACTCCAAGTGTGACGCTAAGTGCGCATTTAGCATCGCACTTTGTGCTGCACTTTGTGCAATGCCAAGGCGCTGCCTCAGGCAGCCCCTCTCTTTTATATACCTGGAGCAGAGAAAAAACAGGATGGCAGAGTTGTGGAGTAAGTGGCCACAGCTGCAGCAGCATACAGAGTCTCTCAAACACAGCATCCTTCCACCAAGTATACATGGTAAGTGGATTGAGTGAGAGGGGGGAGTACATGGGCTAGAATGCTGGAGAATGCTGTATGATGATTGGCTGAGCGTTTGAGTGGCTGAAGGTATAAATGAGAGGATGACAGTTGAGAGAGGGTCGGTTGGTTATGGAGTGTGGATTGGAGTTGGTTGTGGGTTGGATTATATTTGCCTGGTATTGAGGCAGATTATAGGAATGGGAAGCTGCATGATGAAGTTGTATCTCTTTTAAATCTGCCACTGTTTCTGTCACTGAGAGCCCACCTCCTTGCTGACCTTGACCCTATTGGTTCTTATGAATCCATTGTGAGGCTGTTAAAACCCCTGCTAACTAGCTTCCAACTAGGCAAACCGAAAAGTAGGGGCTGGTTAGACTCTGTGCAAACTCGAAACGTAAACTCGGACAGTCCATTAGGGCCCTTAGAAAGGCTGATACGCATGAAAATTTTTCTAGATTCCTGGACCAAAGACGGGCCTACAAAAAACTGTTATCCAAAAAAAACCTCAATCATATTCAACTCCTATGGAGAGAGTTGGGTCTTGCTGCTGGGGAAAAAAATACGTCCAAATTCTGGGAGCTGGGAGCCGGCGGCCTATGGGGAGAGTGCTCTCATACGGACAACCAAATTACATCAGACCAATGGGCTGAATATTTTTCATTGCTCTATAAAAATCCCTCGTCCCTCACACAGGCCATCCCTCTAGACCTTATTGGAACCTTACAACTCTGTCCTGTGTGGAGCCCAGTCTCAAAAGAGGAGGTAGCCTCTCTGATTCAATTGCTTCCGCATTATAAGGCACCAGGCAAAGATATGCTCCCCTCAGAGCTTTTCAAGTCCAACTCTGAATGGTGGGCTCCTGTCTTAGCCAAAGTGTTTTCTCATATAAATGCTTCTGGCCAAGTTCCAAAGGGTTGGGGAACAAGCATAGTTATTCTGCTATACAAGAGTGGAGCCAAGTCTGATCCAAAAAACTTCAGACCCATTTCATTGCTGGACATTGTATCCAAATTATACTCGAAATATCTGCTAGCGAAATTGGACAGATGGGCCAGTGAGAATGCCATAATTGTTAAGGAGCAGGCTGGATTCATTAAAGGCAAATCCACAATAGATCAATGCTTCGTATTGCTGCATTTAATCCAGAAATATGCATTCTACAAAGGGAAAGAACTTTTTATCACATTTGTAGACTTCACATCGGCTTTTGACACGGTAGATAGAGATCGACTTTGGCAGAAACTCGGAGATACCAATATCAATAAGCATTTACTCCTTCTCCTTCAAATTTTACATTCCAACACATCACTCAGGGTGAGATTAGGGGCCAATGGCCTTCTCTCCGAGCTGATTAGCACCCACCGTGGGGTCCGCCAGGGTTGCGTTCTCGCACCCTTCCTCTTCAATTGTTACATAAACAATATAGTAAGGGAACTTTCGGGCCTTAAATATTTTCCTCCATCAATTCAATCAGATAAGCTCACAGTTCTACTCTATGCAGATGACCTGGCCATTATTTCTACAACACAGGTAGGAATGAGGAGACTCCTACACAGCCTAGGTTCATACTGTGCAAAGGAAGGCCTTCGTATCAATTTCAACAAGACCAAAGTGGTAGTGTTTGGGAAGAAACGCACCAAACATATTTGGAGACTGAATGGTAGAACCATTCTCCAGCAACAAAATTACCGATACTTGGGCCTTAACTTTGCCTCAAATTTATCATGGAAATCCCACCTGGAATCGGTTAAATTGAAAACCCTACATTCGGTTTATCAGCTTAACCATTTCTTCACTTGCAAAGGCAGACACCTTGTCCCCCCTGCTCTGGAAATTTTCCGAAGGAAGCTAACACCTCAACTTCTCTACGGAGCGGAAATTTGGGGCTACTGTAACACCTTAGCCCTTGAGAAAGTTCAGACTGCCTTTCTCAGGTTTATTCTGGCCACCCCGCGTGGTACTCCAGCCGCTCTGTTAAGACTCGAGACGGGCTCTCAGCCACTAGAATCACTGGTACATGCTGCCATGGGCTCTTATTGGCTGCGGTTGTCTGGAATGGATGACTCCTCTCTTCCCAAGAAGTGTCTCTTGGAACAGATGCAATCACCACATCACTTTCCTTGGCTCCACCAAACTAAACATAAACTGGCTGCATATGGGATCACTCTCTCCATTCTACCCAAGTCTGTCTCTGTAAAAGACACTAAACTATTTAAAGGTAGGATTTATTTCTACGCGCAAAGATGGTCCTTGTACTCAGCCTCTCAATCAACCTTTTCAATATGGTATCCCTGGTATAAAACCACCTTTATCATGGAACCATATCTCTCATTTTTAACAATACCGTCTTTGAGGAGATCATTCACGGCCCTTCGATTACAAACAATGGCCACTTCCTTCCTCGAAGGACGTTACGCCAATACCCCCTATCACGCACGAGTTTGTATATGTCAGATGGGGGAGGTCGAAGACCTGGCCCACTATCTCTTGAGATGTCCCCTTTATGCGGACTTGAGATTGAAAACTATATCAACTATAATTTCCCCCATGGTGGATAGGGCCATTCCAGAACAGATTGCCATCCTCTTGGCTGGCACGGATATTTATATAACTTCCAGGGTCGCCAACTTTGCATTGGCCGCGGACAAGATACGGGCCAAATGTGCTAAACTGCACAAACCAGCATAACTCTGTTTAATTTGTCCCTACCTGAAGTCTTCCGGACAAAGATGCAACCTCCCAGTTCACTCCTCATACTTTCCATTATGACCCTTTCGCAACGGTGGTCAATAATACTTCCTTGAAGTGTCCAACAGTTTTTAAAATGTTAGTTAGTTTTAAAGGACAAGATTACGAGGCACATCCAGACGCCTCGTTATTAAACAGTTGGCAGGGATTTGTTTTAGGGCTAGGTTCACCCCATGCACTGGAGTATCGGGTAGTGTGAATTTTATCTATAATTTTTGCGTCTTTGTTATATGTTCTCGGATTGTGATGGCCTATGGCTGTAAACAATAAAGTATTCTGTATTGTGAGGCAGATTATATATGACTGGAAACATAAAGAGTGACACTATATGAAACCATATGCTTGTTAAATATACCTAAAGTAATCTTGTTATTTCCTGGTGTTTATAAATAAATATTTTATTGGCTTACCAAAAGCCTGATCCTTGGCTGTGGTTTACACAGACCAGAAGGGAGGGCAGGGTAATTACCAAGGTGGAGAAACAGTATCAAATGGTGGCAGCGGTGAAGAGAGATATTGTAACATTGTCAAGTATCCAGAGTAACCCAGGGCTGTATGCTTTATAGACAAAGATACAGGGGGGTTGTGGCCTGCAAGTGCACCCAGACTCAAAGTAACAATAAGCCAGAAGGGGACTAAGGCAAATTCCCAAGGTAATATTGTGAAATAGGTAGTGGCTGGTGCTGCTGCCTAGCAGTGGGATCTTGCGAGATCTGTGCTAGAGCCAGTAAGAGAACAAATAAAAACCAGGATCCTGACTGGAGGGACCTGACAGGTGGAGGTCTGAGGCAGGATCCTCACACGGTCATCTCCTTTTCTTCCATTCCCCATAAAAAGCACATGAAGCAACATCATTTTACTACAGTAAGTTTCAGTTGCAGAGAAACTTGCACCATGATCTGGATGTCAGAGAATTCCAACAAAAATGGAAATTGGAGCAGAAATGGCCAGTGTTTGCTTATTCATCCCATGTCCAGAATAGAAATCAAATCAGCAAATATGATCCGTATTCCCTGTTGTTGTTTTCAGCCCACAAATTCCATGTAACAATATGTGATTATTTCCCCCCAATTTGCATTGTGTTTCCTTTAAACTGAAATTAATGGTATGGAATAACCTAACGATAATGTAATTAATTATATAATTAATTAGGTAAAGCTGCGTATAGTTGTCCAGGGTCTCAGGGGGTCTTAGATCCCTTCCTTTTTTGGGAGCAGGGTACAAGCAGGGTCCCTACATCTCCAGAATCCTATGAACCAATCAGCATGAAAGGGGAGTGTGTTAGCCACTGAGAAGAGTCTTCTAACATGCTTCCTTGTCCTTTCCTGCTGATTGGAGCCAATCAAAGTGAAAGGAGGTGAATCAGCCATTGAGAAGAGTCTTTTCAGTAACTAACACTCTCCTCTTTCATGCTTATTGGCTCCTAGGAATGTCTCTAGTTGTTGGAGAAGAATTAACAAGGATCTAATTCTCAACCCAGCAGCAAATAAAAAGGGAGGGGATGTGGTTGTAACTATCATGAAGGAACCCTGCACTTCTGAATTTGCCACTATATTACTGGGTAAAACTTTGCCATAATGGACAGTGTGACAAATAACACAATTTCTTTCAGAAGCTGAACTACAGCAGAACAGATACAATGCATACAGGGTGGAATGGAAATCAATGCCTTCTTGCATCCCTACATGATTCTTATGTCACATTTTTGAGTTATAGACATTACTGGGGAAAAGAGAAGGGGACACACATACAATTACTGTAACAACATCTGATTCTGGCCTTGGTGAAGCAATGCAGCAGTGGACATTTGTTTGACTTGCCAGTTCCCATCTCTTACATTTGTATCGCAGAGGCACCACTGTGTAGTTCAAATACTGCATTCAAATCATTTTGCTGCACTTACATACTTTCAGGAAAGGTCTCTTTCCCAAGTCAGCCATTACATGTGCTTCAAAATATATTTTAAGAAGGAATTTTCTTGTCGTAAAGTTAAACACTATGCTACCGCTCCCCTACTCTGCAAGCCATGTAGCAGCACTGTGCCACAGACCATCAGATCAATAATAACTATTTGCAAGGTATGAAAGAGAGACCACAGTGACGCCTTCAAATGTAATCTGCAGAGATTCAGAAGGCCCATGTGTCTTCAGGCAAAGAAAGAAAAAGGATCAACCCTTTACTGCTGCATAAAAATATAATGGCACTAATGAGGAAATTAAATTTCATCAAACTGTGTTACAGTGACATTATGAGCTTGTCTTAAAACCACAAGCAGCATAGAAATGCAGTCATTTCGATTGCATTCTTGTCCTTAGCTTGCCTTGTGTTGTTGAGGTAAGGTAAAGACAGAGTTACAGTAACATACAGCTTTAAATAGTTTCTCAAGGCTTCATACTCCTCTCTTAGCTACCTTTTCTTCAACACTTCTCAGGCTGATGAACTAGGCACGTTCCTTTCTTGACAAATGTCATAGAACATCCCTTAAATATTTATAACTGACTGAGAAATGTATTAGCATGCTGAGCACTAGCATTTCTATAGGAGTGCTCTGCCTTCTGCATGTTGGTATCCCCATTGGGATATCTTTTCCCTCATTGCTGTCAGAAAAGTATACACACATGCGTGCACACACACAAACAATCTTCATTTGGGAAATGGAAATTATAATCTTGCCTTGAAGCAGAAAACCATGCATGTGTAGTGGAATCCTAAATGTGTTTTATTAGAAGGTAAGTATCATTGAGTTCAATAGGATTCACCCCCATATCAAGTAAGTGTGCATACGATTGCAGGCCGATGTGGTATCTATTCCATCCACCTTGAACACCATCCAGGAGTCCAAGCCATACAGAATGTTGCCCTTATGAAAGCTAAATGCCAGTAACTGGAAATGCTGTGGTCCCTTTAGCAGTTATTTCCTAAAAAGAGGAAATACTGAAGGGGGGGGGAGGAGGAGGAAGATAAACACAGAGATGGCACCCAGCTCTCGTGTCACTATTCCACACACTCACATGTGGAATTTGGTATTTGGAGAGCAGAAACTGACACTGTGAGACTTCGAGCTTCAGGATTCGCTCCCTGTTTAAAGCAAACATTTCTAGACCTCACGGCTATGAAAAGAAACTTGAGAAAATGCAACATAATCCTGTGCAGCAGCCCTGAAGATGAATGACTTAAGCATGCCCTTATGCTATGTTGGATTGTGGCCAATATGTGCAGTGGCTCATTAATTCTCAGGTGAGGAATAGGAATGGGGTTTCCTTTGGTCAAGATGTCAGTCTGCGAAACCACACACATCTTCACATCTGTCACTGTGATCGCTTATGCCCATTTTCATTTATTTTTTGTATCTGTCAATCTATCTATCCCATTTGCATCCAAGAAGGTCAGGTGAGCATATATTTCTGTTTCATCCTCACTGCAACCTTGCTAGGCTGAGAGATGGTGCCTGGTCGAAGATAATCTAGTCAACTTCATGGCCACGTAGGGTTTTTTGCCCAAATATTCCAATCCCTTTGAGAAGCTGGACTATTGGAAACATAATTGTGCAAAGCAAGCAGTATCACTGCTCAGAGGTTTTTAATAAAATATTTATTATTTTATTTATATCCCGCCCTTCCTCCCAGTAGGTGCCCAGGGCAGCAAACAAAAACACTAAAAACACTTTAAAACATCATAAAAACAGACTTCAAAATATATTAAAACAAAACACCTTTAAAAACATTTTAAAAAGCTTTAAAAACATCTTGTAAAAATAGAAAAGGTTTAAAAACATATTAAAAACAATTCCAAATATTTAAATGTGTTTAATCTAAATTTTAATCAAGTCACAAATTGTCATTGTAAGTCACATTGGGTCGCTTTTGTGAGAAAAAATTACCAATTACCAATTAATCATACTAATTCCAATAATAATAAGAGTTTCCCTTGCACAAAATTAGGGGCTGTGGATGTGTTGGTGGTTGGGTGTGGATGGGTAACTGGTTAAGAGAGAATAGGGCTAAGTGGATAATTCTCAGAATATAATTCTCTGCAATAAGAATGGGATTTTTTAAACTGTTCATAAATGATCACACCTTAAGGGTGGCAAAAATTATGGATGGAGCTCAGGGTGGCAAAAACAGGAGCAGATGGTCAAGAGCTCCCAAAGAATATCTTCAAATAAAAGCAGGCATGGGCAGATCTGTCAGTTTCAGCTTCTCTCCTTTTCTCAGCTTTTCCTCCAATCTTAAGTTCAGTTATCCACATTTCCACATCAGTGTGTGATTTTAAAAAATCCTATTGAAAACACATCAGCATTTTAGTGTTCATTCAGCCTAATATATAAATTATTGTATGCAATTGTTGTTGTTGTTATGTGCCTCCAAGTCGACTACAACTTATGGCGACCCTATGAATCAGCGACCTCCAACAGCATCTGTCATGAACCACCCTGTTCAGATCTTGCAAGTTCAGGTCTGTGGCTTCCTTTATGGAATCAATCCATCTCTTGTTTGGCCTTCCTCTTTTTCTACTCCCTCCTGTTTTCCCCAGCATTATGGTCTTTTCTAGTGAATCTTGTCTTCTCATGATGTGTCCAAAGTATGATAACCTCAGTTTCATCATTTTAGCTTTTAGTGATAGTTCTGGTTTAATTTGTTCTGACACCCAATTATTTGTCTTTTTCGCAGTCCATGGTATCTGCAAAGCTCTTCTCCAACACCACATTTCAAATGAGTTGATTTTTCTCTTATCCCCTATTTTCACTGACCAACTTTCACATCCATACATAGAGATCAGGAATACCATGGTCTGAATGATCCTGACTTTAGCGTTCAGTGATACATCTTTGCATTTGAGGACTTTTTCTAGTTCTCTCACAGCTGCCCTCCCCAGTCCTAGCCTTCTTCTGATTTCTTGACTATTGTCTCCATTTTGGTTAATGACTGTGCCAAGGTATTGATAATCCTTGACAAGTTCAACGTCCTCCTTGTCAGCTGTAAAGTTGCATAAATCTGTTGTCATTACTTTAGTCTCTTTGACGTTCAGCTGTAGTCCTGCTTTTGTGCTTTCCTCTTTCACTTTCATTAGCATTCATTTCAAATCACTACTGATTTCTACTAGTAGTATGGTATCGTCTGCATATCTTAAGTTATTGATATTTCTCCCTCCAGTTTTCACACCTCCTTCATCTTGGTCCAATCTCGCTTCCCGTATGATCTGTTCTGTGTACAGATTAAACGAATAGGGCAATAAAATACATCTCTGTCTCACACCCTTTTCTATCGGGAACCAATCGGTTTCGCCATATTCTGTCCTTACAGTAGCCTCTTGTCCAGAGTATAGGCTGTACATCAGGACAATCAGATGCTGTGGCACCCCCATTTCTTTTAAAGCATTCCATAGTTTTTCATGATCTACACAGTCAAAGGCTTTGCTGTAATCTATAAAGCACAGGGTGATTTCCTTCAGAAATTCCTTGGTCCATTCCATTATCCAACTTATGTTTGCGATATGATCTCTGGTGCCTCTTCCCTTTCTAAATCCAGCTTGGACCTCTGGCATTTCTCGCTCTATATATGGTAAGAGCCTTTGCTGTAGAATCTTGAGCAGTACTTTACTTGGATGGGATATTAAGGCAATAGTTCAATATTTACTGCATTTCCTGGGATCCCCTTTCTTTGGAACTAGGATGTATATTGAACGCTTCCAGTCTGTGGGCCATTGTTTAGTTTTCTATATTTGTTGACATTTTTTTGTGAAAATTTGGAGAGATTCAGTCTCAGTAGCTTGTAGCAATCTATTGGTATGCCATCTGTTCCTGGTGATTTGTTTCTTCCAAGTATTTTATGAGCAGCTTTCAGTTCACATTCTAAAATTTCTGGTTGTTCATCATATGGTTCCTCCATGAATGAATGTGTCATCCTTGCATCTCTTTTATAGAGTTCTTCAGTGTATTGCTTCCATCTTCCTTTTATTTCATCTTGGTCAGTCAGTGTGTTCCCCTGTTGATTATTCAACATCCCTACCCTTGCTTTAAATTTCCCTTTAATTTTTCCAATCTTTAGGAATAGGGCTCTTGTTCTACTCTTTTTCTTGTCCTCTTCTATTTCTATACAATAACTACTGTAATAGTTCTCTTTGTCCCTACACACTAGGGGCTGTATTGTTGCATTTAGGCTTCTAGCCGTGTTTCTTTCTCCTTTTTCTTTTATTTATTTTTTTGTTTGTTTATATCCCTCCCTTACTCCCAGAAGCACTAAAAACCCTTTAAAACATCATAAAAACAGACTTTAAAATACAATTAATCAAAACAACTTTAAAAACATTTTTAAAAGCATTGAAGGCATCTTTAAAAAAAGGTTAAAGAACAAATTTTTCAAAAATGTTAAAAAACATATTAAAAGGTAAATCCAGCACAGAAGCAGACTGGGATAAGGTCTCAACTTAAAAGTCTTGTTGAAAGAGGAAGGTCTTCAATAGGCACTGAAAAAATAACAGACATGGTGCCTGTCTAATATTTAAGGGTAGGGAGTTCCACACAGTAGATGCCGCCACACTAAAGGTCCCTTTCCAATGTTGTGCAGAACGGACCTCCTGATAAGATGGTATCTGCAGGGGGCCCTCACCTGCAGAGTGCAGTGATCAACTGAGTATATAAGGGATAAGATGGTCTTTCAGGTAACCTGGTCCCAAGCTGTATAGGACTTTGTACACCAAAACTAGAACCTTGAACTTGGCCCAGTAAAAAGGGGTATTTGCGACTGGTTGGTAATTGTGACAAAACAATGGGGCCAGGGTGGGCTTTTTCAGGAGCAGTCGGATATTGCCTCTTTTAAGGCGGCTGGAACCACTCCCTCCCACAGTGATGCATTGACCACACCCTGGATCCACTCGGATAGACCCCCTCGGCAAGCTTTAATAAGCCAAGAAGAGCAAGGGTCAAGAGGAGATGTTGCTGGCCGCATCATCGCAAGCACCTTCTCTACGTCATCACGCCACATCAACTGAAACCGTTCCCAAGAATTTGCAACAGACGTTGCACTGGACATCTCACTGGGGACTACAGTAGATGTGGATGGGGCGTTAAGACAGCTATGGAGGCAAGCAACTTTACCCTCAAAGTGCCTTGCAAACAATTCACAGTGGGCCTCTGAAGGGTCTAAGACTCCAATTCCTGGAGTTGATGTCAACAGACCCCTGACAATAAGGAAAAGCTCCACTGGATGGCTACGTGAGGATGCGATGGAGGCAGAGAAGTGGACCTTCTCCGCCACCCTCACTGCCACACAGTAGGCATTGTTATGATGTTTTACTCATGCCCCATCAGCCTCACAGCACATCTTTTGCCACTTGTGTTCTAGCCGTCATCTGGCCTGTTTCATTGCCCTTAGCTCACTGGTGTACCAAGCTGCAAACCAAGCTCCACAATGTTGGAGAGGGCACTCAGGGGCAACTGTGTCAAGAGCCCGACATGCCTCACTGTTCCACAGTGTGACAAGGGCTTCAACAGGGTCACCTGCTCTATCTACTGGAAACTCCGTCAGGGCATTTAGGAATCCAGTGGATTCTATTAGTCTGTGGAGGCGGACCATCTTAATCTGTCCACCACCCCTGCAGGGAAGGATCAGAGCTAAACTTCACCAGGAAGTTGTCTGACCATGACAATGGAGTGACATCCACCCCCCTATCTCCAGACCACCCCTTCCTCTATGCATAGCAAAAACCAAGTCAAGGGTGTGCCCTTCCTTATGCGTCAGGCTGGTGACAACTTGAGACAGCCCCATGGTCGTTATGGAAGCCATGAAGTCCTGAGCTGGAACACTAGAGGTAGCCCCAGTATGGACAATGAAATCGCCCAGGATTATTGTTCTGGGCTTCTCCAATTCCACAGCCGAGATGGCCTCCACCAGCTCAGTCAGAGCAGGGTGGATGGTACACCAACAGCAACCCTAGTTTCCTGTCTCCTTGGCCCGACACCAGGTGCAGGCCCTCACAGCCAGTTCCAAGACAGAGTGGTTTCCTGGTAACAGAGATGGAAATTCTGTAGACCACAGGAGCTCCTCCCCCCCATCCCTGCAGGCTGTGCTGGTGTTGCACCAAGTATCCAAGTGGGCAAAGGTGGGTCAAATCAACTCCTCCCAGCTCACCCACTCAGGTCTCGGTAATGCACTCCAGATTGGCACCCTCATCCACAATCACATCATGAATAAATATGCTCTTATTGTGTACAGATCTGGTGTTAAACAATACACACAGGCCAGTGGGCACAGCAGATGAGCAATGAGGAACCCATCCATGAGAGGAGTGGGGGGGAGGAACAAGGCGTACATAGTGCTGCTCTCATCTTCTATGGTAATTCACCCCCCCCATGGCTATACTTCCCTCTACCTGTAATCACTGAAACTGGGGTGGCATCACCCATGTTCCTCCTTACTAAGACTCCTCCTGAACACCTGATATGGACCCAACAAGAGCCCACCAACAAAACCTACCTCAGCCAATTATCCCAGTAGGCCTCTGCGAGAATTAGGAACAGTAAGACCCACTCAATATCTTTCACACAGGGCACATCTACACCCCCTCTGTCTCACACCCAGGGAGGGCCAGCCTTCTGCCACTTACAGACTCTCACTCTGAAGATATCTGGTGACTTTCTCCTATCATTCAGTTAACTGCACAGGCTCTCACCCTGCACAGGAAGGAACTACACGAAGGGAAAAAATAGAAGAGGGTAGTGCCCTTGCCCTCTGGACTCTCTAGGGACCTCCCCAGGGGATGATCCCCTTGGGTGTCTCCCCTTCGGTGGTGACCCCAGCAGCAGCACTCCCGCCGCCCAAGGGCAGCTGGGCTTATATGCCTCCTGACCCAGCCAGGAGCTGATGCAAGAGTCTGCAGGATTAACTGCAGCCTCTCTCCGGAGCCAGGGTCAGGCAGGGGATCCCAGTCCTTGCAGCACTTACTAGGGATGTCAGCTGTCTCAAAAGATATCAACCCAGAGGAGCAAGCTGCATACAATGTTTTGTAGTTGCCTGACTGAAAATGTCCCATTCCCATCTATTTTAATTCACTTATGCCAAGTATAGTAATGTTGATGCGTTCCATTTCTTTCTTGACAATGTCTAACTTTACCTGGTTCATGCTTCTCACATTCCATGTTCCTATTGTGTGTGTCGTACAACTCCGGACTCTCCTTTCGTATCTGTGTGCATCAGCCTCTTGGCTTCCTTTCGGCTTTGACCCAGCTGCGTCATTAGTCACAGCGCTACTCTTCCTTGTCCTTTGTTCATATACATACATAGATATCAACTAATCAACAAAAATTTCAGGACTCTTCACCTTCATAGAATCCATAGTACACATAGTGTAGCTCTACAGAATATAGCTGAGTGAAAGTTTCACTAGGTGAATCATCTCCAGTAGTTTATTTGCTGATCCAAACCTGAACTAGCATCATCCAATGACTTCAACTAGCCATGGGACCATCTGTAAAGCTGTAGCTATTGCACTGAAGCCTTCTGACACATTCCCCAGCTGCTTTAAAATACAGCTGAACTCATCTTGATGTTTTGCTCTCATACTCCTTAATAATATTAAGTATTTTAAAATATTCATATTGAATGCTACTTAGGAATCCAGATCTAAGAAATTGAGATCCAAAGTCCCTTCTTGTATAAACCCACAACTAAATACATTTTAAATGCCACGGTGTCCTTTGTTTCTGAAACAATGTTCTGGTAGAAATCAATGTGTCCTCATCGGATGATGACCTCAGATTAGGCCCAGATGCAGTAGATTGTGAACACTGGGAGCCACCTTTAACCAAAAAAGTACAAGGCTTGCTCCCACATAGCTCAGAGTGGTTTTCAGTAAGAAGCTCTTCTGCAGCTGCAACAACCAAAGTAAGAAGCAGTTTCTGTGTACTCTGCTTTGATGGCTAGTTCAGGAAAACCTCTTGAGAGGATACTGCCTTTTGCTTTCAGATCATGTTACCTCCTGATAAGCCGATTGGCAGTGTGCACTGGGATTTTGTATTCATGTTAGTAAGTACCATAGATTTCATCAAGGTTCCTTGCATAATTTCCACAAGAATTAAGTCATGAACAATAAGCCAATGAAAATATCTCATATTAAAAATATACAATCACATGAAATAGTCAGACTCAGTCCTGGAAATGTGGACTTTAAAAACTGACACTTCCTTTGTGTTACATGAGAACCAGCGTGGCGTAGTGGTTAAGGTGTTGGACTACGACCTGGGAGACCAGGGTTCGACTCCCCACATATCCATGAAGCTCACTGGGTGACCTTGGGCCAGTCACTGCCTCTCAGCCTCATGAAAACCCTATTCAGAGGGTCACCATAAGGCGGAATCGACTTGAAGGCAGTATATTACATTTATTTTGTGTTACATATGAGGCTCTTCTCTACTGAACAGCTTGCTAGCATTGTAAGCTTTGACAGTGCTGTGGATCACCTTTTGGTGAGGAAGAGGGGAAGTCAAGAAATCACTCACCCAAACAAGATGAGCATTGTTAAAGATTTTGGCACCAACCATGATGGTACACTTATGGATGCAATAAAACCATAGCCCATGTGCACCTCTAAGCGCTGGCTAGAGTATTTCACCCCATGCAGCATCCTTTGGTGCAGAGATAAACCATAAAGTGGATTGTGGTCCTCCAATGGACTACTACTCAATTTCTGGTGGACCACCTAGTGCCTACTGGTTGCTGGAATTTTTGCAAAGAACACTAGACAAGATAGACCTTGGTCAGATCTAGCCACACACTTCTTATGTTCTTAAGCAACAGCTGCATACTCAAGAATATCACTTTATACAGATTAGTTGTATTAAGAATAGAGCTGAGCCAAAGTTTATCAGAAGACATTTTTCTGCAAAGTGGCCTTTTTCTAGGGGATGAGAAAAGGTGAAATCTCAGATTAGAAAAAGGCTACGCTGCAGAATTTCCCCCACCATTTCTTTTGTGATGCTGCCATTCCCTCCTCATCTCACAATGTCCCAGAATGATGCTAGGTCTAGGGCACTGTGAAAGATGAAAAGCCCACTTGCCCCCTCAGGGTCCTCATCTGGATTGGGAGGTGCACACGTGCTGTTTACTTTTTTTAAGCCATTCACATAATTGCTAATTGCATGAATGGCAACTCCTTTGGTTTGACCTTTATAGTGTATATCTATCATGCAGGGTGGTGGGAGTCCTTATTGCCAATTTTTTTGTTGTAAGGATAGAAAATCTTAGCGTATCCTTCTTGCATGCAGCAATGTCATATCTCCTCCTCTATCCTAAATTGGATCTTACCTGTAAGCAGACTTATCAATTTTCCTCTCTTCCTCCCACATAATATTATTGATTGATTTATAAGATTTATTTGTCACTTGTTTCTCAAAGGTCTCCAAGCGACTTACAACATTATGTGGGTTAAAAAGAACATAAATATACCATACAATAAAAACAAATAATAATATAACAAGCACCCCCATACATAGATCCCTGTGCTGGCATAGTTGAGGTGAAACAGAAGGGGAAATAACTCCTGGACTTTTTTCAGAACATGACTGACGTCAGACTGCCAGGGTAACTGATGGATCTCCCTTGCTGTGGAAAGTGATTGAGGTGATATTGAGGCTTTCAGGTTTGATTGTGACAGAGTAACATAGAGAAAGTCAGCAAATGAGGGAAATCATCAAGCAGTATCTGGATACTTTCCTTTCTTTTTATGGGGTTCCTACTTCAGTCTACTTAAATGGTAATACTTCTCTGCAAGACTGTTTATATTTCTAACTGAAAGCTGCATTTCAGCTGGCTAAAGATCTTTGGTTAAAGCTCCATGTGTGTTAACAAGCTGAATCTATACAGTCAGGAGTAAGTGACTTCAATGGAGCTTACTCCTAGAAAAGTATCCATAGCATTGCAGACATGCTGGTACTAATAAATTGGGCATCATGTTTTGTGCCATTGCTGTTTGGTTATGTGGGCATGTATAGTAAAGGATCAACACAGCTGCTGGCATTTTGGGACTCTCCTGGGGGGAGTGGCTATGGGAGATGCCATGATGAGCTCCTGCACTTCACAATGTACCACACTACATCACTGGATACATGTGTAGTAAGGTCATCACACAGCTTCAACTGCCCTAGTTGGGCCTTGCGGGAGAAGACCAAAGCCAAAACCAAAATATATAGTTGTATAACTAAAACAAATATGCTATGACAAATATATTGTAAAATGGGCTTATTTAGTTTGTCTTCTGAATAATCTACTATATCCATCTGTCCATTCATCTTTCCATCTAGGAATCTAAAACCGGTTCCCAGCTTTCCAACACACTCTTCGGACACCAAGAAACAGAATGCAGTAGGATGGGGCCTATGCAGTTGAAGGGGGCAAACTTCTGCAGAAAAATGCAGGCTTGACTATCAAAGGCTAGAGGCTGCAGACGTTCTAGATGTTCACTAGATGTGTAACATGCAGCTACACAGCTAGCTTTTTTTGTCTTATGGCAGGGGTGAGGATCCTCATCAGAGCGCAGTATACAGGGGAGAAGGTTTATCTCTTCCCACCCCAACACAATCAGAATGAACCTTCCCTTCCCCAATACAGCTAGGAGCCTTACTGACAACATCCTCATTGGTGCCGGTACTGCCCGGTAGTCTGCAGTGCTCCACTAGTAATGATCACATGATATTTCAGATCTCTTCTTTGTATTTCCTTCAGCTTTCCTTCTGTTCTGGAAAGCTCTCATGAACATTCCTCCCCTCAAAACTGCTGGGCTTTTTCATTCCAGAGACTCATGCCTGTGGCTTAGCGGTACATAGAACTGTCTATTGTGTGCATAGACCTCTTCTCCATCTCCTGTCCAATCCCACAGCTCCTGAAGGGCTGAACTGAGTCATGGATGATTTTACCTACTGGAAAACAAACCAGGCACATCCCAAGAGAGCCATGCTGAAAGCACACGAACAGCATGCCATTTGTATGATGCTAGAGAACAGTTTGGGTGGGTGTGAAAGGACTCAGACTCCTGGATTCTGCAGTGCAATTTTTTCAAGACACAAGAGTGGTGTTTCCCAAATGCTGTATTGCAACATCCTGGCATCTAACCTGGCATACACTCACACCACACCGAAGTGTCACAGCAAACAATGTCCTTTCACCTTTAGGCTGGCTTACCTCATGAGTCAAGGTTGAGGTTTTGGAACCCACCCTCTCCCAGGGAGGACAGGACAGGAGGGAGTTCATGAGAGGGGATTCATGATATCACATATTTTTCAGAGCCAAAACTGATCTTTTTGGTGCGCCGACTGGTCTTGTCAGTGCTCCAACACATCTCCAACGTGTTCAAAGAAGAGCATGGCTCACTACCTCTTGGCTCAAGCCGAGGGTTTTCAGGGAAACTGGTGAGCTGCAAACACAGATGTCTGAGGCTGCATTCACAGGGATGGCTGCCATTCCAGAGAGCTTCAACATATGTTGTGATCATGTTCACTGAATATGCATAGAGGAAAGCACAGTACCATACCCACTGGTCTTTGCCCCTCTCTTACATACTTAATGTTTTGGAGTCTATCCTATCCCCTGATCCTCCTCCAGGAGCTAAGGGCCTATTCACATTACTGCTTTGACAGGGTGAAGCTACATTAGCTCTCTGCAAGTATTACAGTCATGTATGCTGAGCATGCATAAAGCTGAGGAGTGAAGTTGTGCCTGCTACCCCCAACTTCCCTCCCTTTGTCAAATCAACATTTATTTGTAAAGAGCATGTGGGCATACAAAAGCTCTTTAGTAAAAACAGGGCTCCCAACCACATCCTCAGTGTGTACAGTTTCTGGGTGTACAATTTCTATGTGTGCAGACGCATTCACGAAAGAGGCTGAATATGCATAAGAAAGGGAGACCAGGTGAAATCCCATTCCCCATTCTATGAGTGTTCGGTGTGCACAACTGTAGCATGTGAACAGGGTTAATTTTGTTTCACCATGTCAAAACAGAAGTATAAACAGCTTAGATGCCAAATTGCCAGAAGAGGAACAGGTGACAGGTTAGACTCCAAAATGTTAAGCAGTATGGATGACCAGCTAAGATTGTGGATGGATGTGTTACAAAATGTGTACCTTGGGTTATGTCGTTCACTTTGTAACAGAACATAGAGGTACTGCATCACCACCATCACTACCACCCATACACATACCCCATTCCTCCCTTATCTCACCTTCCACCTACAGTAGCAAGCATGGTTTTAGTTTTGCCCCATAGCTGGCTAGAGAAGAGACTGGATGAAAGTGCCAGTGGACAGACAGAATGGGAGATGCAGTGGCTACATTATGTTTCACTGCTTCTGAGCTTTTAAAGGGACTGGCAAGATCTCTGGTCTGATACCAGTAACCATAGCAGCAAGGGATGCAGGGTTATAGCTGCTGCTGACGTCACAATCAGTTATTATCCTGGAATACTTCAAGTCAAAAGTACATACATGGGGGTGTGGGCAATTCCTTGCACATTGTCAGAAATAAACAAACCAAAACCCAACAATGACAACACATATAATTAAAGCATGCTTTAATATGGATTCCTGCATTGAGGAGGGGGTTGGACTCAATGGCCTTATAGGCCCCTTCCAACTCTATGATTCTATGGAAGAATGAGTTGCTTTTTTAAAAAAGGCAAAGGTTCCAGACTGAGATCAGTCTCCAGAAGGTGTGCTTCAGTATAAGACCGATGTTTGCTAAACAGGTTGCCATTTGTCTGAAAATTGTGAGGGTTTCTGACCATATTTGAGCTTGCTCAAATTGTATGCTAAGTGGAGATAAATTATACAATATTTTGGAGGCTGTTGGTCTGTGTAAAAGCCTCAGCATTTAAAAAAAAAAAGGAAGCCAGGAGAAAAAGAAATCAGTGTCACTCCCCATTCTCTTACATCTCTGATCTGGTATGATATGTGAGAGTATTCCCAATTAATGTGAGAGTATTAATTGTTGGAAGGACTTCCTGTGCCTGTTTGAGTTACAACGTAGCTGCTCATTAGACTGTAAAGGAGCTCCTTATGCATTGAGGCAGGTGTCTTTGAGGAAAATAGCTGAAAATACTGAATTTAAGACCCTGCCTCACTTTGCAGTTGAGATTTTTTCTAATAATCTTTTTCCCATAATGGCAGAATAGAGGGGCAGTCCCACCGTATGTGTTAATAAGTTCCTATTTGCTTATACCTTTCCTAGCAAAATTGGCTTACATGCCCTCTGATTGTAAATTATATTAGGGCCGAAGAACTTTTAAGTTAATCTTCCATGTGTTCCCTCATATGTGAAATTTTCTTCTACATCCATATGTATTCCTTTCTTTCATTAACTGGGGCTCCATTTCTGTTTTCAGAGAAAGCATGTTTGGTTGACCCTGAACTATGCACCTTTAGAGGCCAACTGAGAGAAACTTATGGTATCTTTGAACCATGTTAAGGGATGTTCAATTTGCTGCAATATGTAATCTTGAGATAAGAAATGACGCAGTTAGAGGTACTAGTAAAACAGCAGCATATGGGGTCAATTTTCTTCCAAAAGTTAACATATGAAGCAAGAGAGTATGGCTCCCTTCCAGGAGATCAATCATTCTATAGGTCTTAAATGTATCATCTCTAAGGTGCATATGATTTGCAAACAGGGGATAAAAACCTAATGACGTCAGTGGCAATGTTCCAGGCCTGATCCTCTTTTTCTAGTCATCCCAAGTTGTATATGTAGTTTTAAAATACTGTCTGTAGAATGCCATTTGATAACATCAGAGACAGTCATTTTCTTCATTCCCTTTCTTCCTCCATATCATACTCACAGAGCACCTAAGGAGTACAGAAAGTGGCATAAAACTAGATGCATCAAGCAGCTCATGCTATATTAAGGTTTCTGTTTAAAAAAGGAAAACCAGCACGGCAGTAAGTGAAGAGTGAATACTGGGAGCCTTGTTTTGAATTGCTCTGTGACTTGAGCTAGCCTGCCTAGGGAAAGCTGTTCTTTTCTTTCAGTCTTTTTCTAATGCATGTTTCTGTTTCTAAGTTTAAAAGTCCCTAGGATTTGCAGCCTTTGAAGCACAGTCAAGCTGGCAGATGGAATCAGTCAGTACTTTCTACTGAGAAATCCTGGGAAGATGAAGCAGGATGAATGGCAGAATAAGGGTTTTGCTTGTGTGTGTTTGTGGTGGGGAGATTGCCAGGAAAAAACTCTCTTGATCTCTTTACTCCCCTGATTTCCCAGCAAGAAGGGGTAAGACTGCTAGGTATGAAGAATGGAAAATGGAACTAACTCAACAGCAAAAAGGTTTGATACAAAGTGGGCATTGCTTATAATAGCTAGAATTTCCACCTGTCTCAGAGGAAAGAAGCTAAGGAATTAATTAGCTTGTATAGTGAATAAAATGTAGGCACATTGTTACCCAGTCACATGGTAGCCCAAATTACACTCTTTAAACATGTTTATACTTTCAGAATGGCAAAATATTTGATTTTCCCATGCATGCTTAGGAGTGGAAGTGGTGCCTCTGAATTGTGTTAGCAAGAGATTGTAGTTGTTCCAGAGCAAGTAATCTTTAATAAAGAGCGTGTTTGCTACATGCATAGCAGGTTTAATAAAGTATACATGAAAGTTTAATTAATGTACGGACACTTTCATGTTACATGCTTTACATGGCTGAATATTATATAGTTTTCTTATGTGCATATGTGTGAAACTTGATAAAATACACAGGGACAAGAAATATAGATGCACAATTGACATTCAGATTTGCAATTGACATTCAGATTTGCAATTCTGATTTTGGATGTGGAATAAATATCCATGATACAAACCTGAACTTTCCAGAAGTAATCAGTTCTCTGGTTCCAGGGATCGCTTCAGGGGACCTTCTAGTTACAATGTCATTCTTCAGCATTTTGGACTAACTGCAGTCATATGTCACAGTGGCTCTAAGTGCCATGCTTACAGAAGGTGAAATAACACAAATATTATTCAGGAGGCTGTGATCTCCTTGCTAAAGTAGCTTTGCTTTTTATATTTAGATCATTGTGATCATGAATTGCATTCACCCTTGTCTGATATAAAAAGCAGCTTCTGAGGATCTCAAACCATCTCCCTTAGCAGGCAGATACATTGAGATTTAGGTAGTTTTCTCTACCGGACCTTATCCGGAGTTAGATGTGCCTGGGTGCTATCAGCTGAACTGAGGACAAATGATATGCGAAGCCATCAGTCAATGAGACCACCTACCTTTCAAACTTCTCAGAGTCATTTATTAGAGATACCCAAGCAAAGGAACATCTTTGACATGTCCCGCTCGCTACCTATGGCATTTCCATATAGAGCATTATTGCCCTCCTGTGGTCAAATACAGCTGATGCATGCTAAGGAATTCAAAACACCAAGTGTTTCTTCATAGTTGGTTAAATTTATATGCTACATTTTCCACACATACATTGCACTGAGAGAAATTCATAGAAAATAAAGTGACAATTTAAATAAAGTAACACTCCAAATAGCACACAATAGCAATAATAAATGTTACAATACAATATAATTTTGACAGTTCAGGAATGAATAGTTCATTTAAAGCAGGGAAGAGAACCTGTCACCCACCCATCAGGCCCTGCCAACACGATGGGAGTTGTATTCCAGCAACATCTGGAGGTCTATCCATTCTCCATTCCTGATTTAAAGGATATCAAAAATGGAAGGGAGCATAAAATGTACCAACAGATCAATTAACAATATCTAATACAAATAACATTGTATCTACATTGAGCAATCCAAGCAGAAATTCCAGGGAACTAGCAATAAAATACCTAGCCACAAACAAACAAACAGCAACAGAGGAAAAGAATGTACAATTTTAAAAAACTGAACTATCCTTAGCAGTCCTCTCCAATCAGGCAAAAGCCAAGGCTACAATATACCTATAGAAAAACATAGCCGAAAGAGCCAACACGTCTCACTGATGTTCCAAGAGAGACTGCCTCTCATTGAAGTCCCAGCTCTATCCTCAAAAGAGAAGGCACAACAGCCACAACACACTTTAGACAGCCCATCCTCCAACACCAGAAAGAGGCCCTCCTCTTACCAGGGTACCTGACCTGAGCCAAGAAAGGACATTCCCATCCTCTAAGCAGCAAAGCACCAGGAGCAAGATGGAAAAAGCCTCTCCCTGGGCAGATATTTCACACTGTTTCTCCTAATTAAAGGATGTGCCTTCACATCCCATAAGTAGCCTCGAGGCTGATGACATTAGTCCCTAATGACCCCCCAGGCCAGAAAACCCTCTCCCAGTTCCCTTTGACAGTAATTTCCTTATTTTATTTTATTTTTTAAAAGGCTTCTAAGGTTGGGAATGAGGCAAGGCAAGTGTAATCACAGTCTCCTGCCCCTATTTACAGACAAAGTGAGGTAAATTCATTTACATGCCTGGCATGGCCAAAACTATTCTGTGTAGTATTCTGAAAAATCCAAAGGCATAGTGTTAATGGGAAACCTATAACCTGCAAGTAGAGATTATTTCCAAATTGCTTCCTGTTTAGGATATTTGAGGGATCATCATTAGCATTCACTTCTAGGGACATTATGTTCATGAATATAATTGGATGATAAGTCCAGGGTTTCATTCAGGCAGTGCTATCCTAGGGGATGCTTTAGCTAAAGTGGTGTAACTTAGTATTACACATCCCTTTATACTTCCATTGCATTATAATTATTTATCCTGAAGCTGCTATCCTATACATACTTACATGGGAGTAAGTCCCATTGATCTCAAACTAATTTGTTTCAGGGTAGGTATATATAGGATTGCACTGTGAAAGTTGAACACTGAATACAGGACATCCCATCTATAAATTGGTACAGCTAAACATAAAAAACCAGGACAGCTCACCTTTGAAACGATGGCCAGCCAGGGCAGTGGCCTATATTGCCTTAATAATTGTCTTGCTGCAGTGAAACCCACATTGCATGAGATGGATAGGGTTTGTATATGAGAGGCAGAAATCAGAATGATCCATCTTAAACATGGAATATGCAAAAGAGCAGCCAGTAAGGAAAAAAAGGTAAGCACATCAATAATCATGCCTGCTCATCAACTAGTTTGACAGAAAAATCATTTCAAAGAGGGGAGGGGATAGAGACTGGTGAGCCAAATCCACCACTCTAAAATGGACTGCCAGCAAGTTAGATTGCTAAAAATATGATCACCTCCACACACTTGTCCTGTCCCTGGATTGCCATTTGAAGGTCTAAAGGATTCACATTTGGTTCTGGAGCTTCCAACTACCAGTCCCTACTATACATAGTCTTGGAGTACAGACAAGTAGGGCTCAGTGCCTCATTGGAGCTGTCCAGTTGACATGCCAATTAGCTGGTTAGGGGGGCAGTGCAATTGGTGACTATCTCAGGGTTCTAGAAAGTCATCCAGGTGCTCCTGAGAAGGATGAAAATAGAGGCAAATAGCAAGCCGTGTAGAGCGTGTAAGAAGGAGGACCATGAAGCGAGGAAAACATCATGTTTGTTTACAAGGCCAGAAGAAATGGAGAGTAGCAAATATCAAAGGCCAGTGGTTGTTTTTTTTCATTCTTCCCTCAAAAGTCACTAAGACTTGGATCCTTGACTATGCTAAACGTAAACAAATGAAGAAAGACACAAAGAAGCAGGGGCAACTTCAGGGGTTATAAAAATATCATTTTGTATAATTAGATTGAATCAAAACACATGACTCTCTATTTGGAAGCAACACTTGTTTTTCTCTCATTTTTTAGTCTTTTTTTCATTCAGGGGAAAAAAAGCCAGATAAACAAAAGCCCTAGGATATTGGATGGCTGTTGCCACATTGTTCCAAAAGCAACCAAACAGAGAAAATACATGGCTTTGGGGGTTTGCACAGAGTTCTTTGCCTAGTAGTTTTTGTCATCTCGTCCTGCTACAATACAGGACAGTCTCATCAGTTCATGACCTATCCCAAACGTGTGGCATATCCTTGGTGGGTGCATTTCAACATCACCTCACTTCTCCAACAGCTGTGATTATGTTTTGATGGTGACGAAGGGGACCTATACTATTTGGCATTTGCAGTCCAGTCCTCTGTATGTTTACAAAGAAGCAAGCCCCACGTATTCCCACATGTTGCTGCATGGGATTGCAGCCTGAATTCCTTTAGTGTTAAATGACCTTGAGCTCATTTTGGTCCTTTTAAATATATGCCCAGGATGGTGCCAGAATGAGAGAAGGTGGGCAACTTACCTGGACCCACAGCTCTCTAGCATTAAGCATACTGACCACAATGTAGAGATGCTTTCATGCTGTGGTTGGCTGCTTCTGCTGCCAATTGGCTTGAAAAAGGGTGGAGAAAGGAAAAAGAAAATCCCCCAGCCTGCCTTTAAAGCCTTTAACAGAAGTTTGATATGCACAAATGAAAGGGTGAAAGTTTTCATTACAAGGAAATAATCATGATCACCTGCTAATTGCTGCTGATCAAATTGTTTATAGCTGCAGGGGCCAGTTTCTAAAGCTGACAGTCTTCCTGGATGCATACCTACTACTGTGAATGAGCATCTTCTCACCCACTTTCTAATGGAAACGTGCATTGGCCTTGCCTCTCTTGCTCTTGCATAGACAAGACAGAGAACAGGCTCTCCAAGGTCAATCTTAAAAGCCATACTGGTGCATATGAGAGCAGAGAGATGCTTATTAATGTTCCTGTGCATTTAATGGAGTCTGGACAGATGGGTAAAATCTGGCTAATTAGATGCCTTCAAGTTCCTTAGCTTGCACAATAGCCTCAAAGCTTCAGATATATATAATGACAGTTGCACAATTCCACTCCAGTGGTGGAATTTCCCAGATAGGTTTGGTGTAGTTGAAACTATATGGTATTATAAAAATACACACAGAAATAGGAACTAATTTGGTTGGTCCTATTTCTTAGCAGAGATATAAAAATACAAGCAGCAGAATGAGAATAAACCAGCCCCACCTTTCTCTATATAAACAACAACAGACACAATCTTTTAGGTAAAATAAAAGAATGTTTACTTACGACCTCATATGTTGGGAACATAGGTTCTAGCTTAGAAGAAAGAAAATAGGAGTCTCAGTTCATTTTTGGTGGTTTAGTATTGATGCTCTCAGAGAGAGCATCTGTGCCATGCGGCCTCTCTCAGTGGTGGATAGATCAGCAAAAAGAATATTCAAAAATCCCCCAGGACAAAGGAGGAGGAAGTCATGTAAGTAACCCCATCTATTAGGAAGTTACATCATGGTAAAACAGGTACATGGGATATTTCCCAAATATCCCTTAAAGTGAACATGCAACATTTGCCTATTCCAACAGAAACACCCAGCACAGTTCCCTTCCAGGTATCTTTGCCAATGATTGGAGTTACCCAAACACCAACCTGAAGCCTCCGTCTCCACTGCTACTGTACCACAAAGGTCAACTAATATCTTCATCTCCAGACTCTAAAATGGGGTAGGAATGGCAGGAGAATAGTGATGTCCTTTGAAGGGTCTGAGGAGGGGTTTTGGCTTTCAGAAGTGAGAGTTGAACTGGCACAGTTGAATGGGATCAGGGTTTTAAGTTTCTGAATCAGTGCAGTGAGTATTGTATTTCTGTAGATCAGGATGGAGAACCTCAGACCCGAGGGCCAAATGTGGGCCTTCAGGTGCTCAGGACTCTCCCTAAGCCATTTCCCTACCTCAGACCACAGCCCTAACCAACCTGCTCTGCACCCATGAGTAACTGTGGCCAGTGGTACAGCTATGAAATTTCAGACCTTGGACTTAATAAACTTATGGCCTCCCCCTTTAGACAGCCATGTGCATTACTTCAGTTGCAGAGCACACGTAACATTTTTCTTCTTCTTTTCACTGCCATTCCATGCTTCACATTCTTGATATGTTAAAGAAGCAAACAAAAAACAGTAACCCCAATTTTCTAAGATATACTCTGAACATGTGCAGTTTTGCACGTTAAACACACTTAAATCATAGTATCATCTTTACTACCAGTCGCGGCCCACACAGTGGAGGAGAGTTGCACTATCGTCGCTGCAGCTTGCATAAAATGGATGGGGCAAGGACGGGGTGGTGGCAAGGTCGAGGCAGTGGCAAGAACACTGGTGGAGCCAATCCAGTGCTCCTACACCACCTTGATCTCACCACCACCCAGTCCTGCCCAAGTAAGCAGTACTGATGCAGTTGTCTATGGCTCCGTCCCACCACATGGGCTGTTAGAGGAATAAAATGCAGTTTGCCTCTGCTGCCCTGATGCAAAACGCATGCATCATTTTGTGCAGAAAAGTATAATATATCATTAACATAAAGATAATAAAATGATGATGAGTAACCACATATATGCCAGGCCAGCTTCCTCCTGTCTTATAATTTTTTAGAAAGAAAGAAAGAACAGATATAAGCACTGGTGGATTCCAACATGTCTATGCCAGCTTAGCTACTGACACTGGGTTTGTTTCCCCCAATCATCTGCTGCTCTCTGGGTGGCCATTTGGGGACCCCCTGTTCTATGGGGCCCTGGGCTTTGGCCCTGAGGACCATCTTTAGCTGCACCACTAACTGCCATCTGTACATGGCCACACATGTGCCCACCATCAAATGGCACCCCTGTAAGTGCAACAGTGCACTGCACCATACATAGATGCAGCCAGCAACCATTCCCACCGTCACATCAGCACCTCTGTTCCAGGAACTGCTGCAGCGATGCCATTGTACAGGCCCCAGTCCACACAAATATCCCACAAGAGCAGCCTTCCAAGGAAAACTCAGGAGCAGTGCTAGCTTAGAGAGGGGGAGGAAATGACTGAATCAGCTCTTATTGAGTGTGTTATTGACGAACAGTCAAGACTCCCTACTACAGAAGAAGTACAGTGTTCACACTGACTGGACACATTATTAATGGAGATGTTATATTTCAGCTGCCCTCTGGGGACAGAATGAGGGAAGGCCAATTGTTGGAGATACACATTGGCTGAAAATATTCTTTGCCCGTTGCATGGATGCAAGTCCAAGGAAAACATGAAATAAAAAGTCAGGGATCTGAGTGGAAAATGTTACAGTAGTCAGAGTGGTTGCTCCAATAATGCTATTTCTATCCACAGGTATTTCTAGCCAGGTGAATGAAAGAGAGTGATAGCGTATGGGGGGAATGGATCGGGTTTAAGTGTTACTCCCCACTCCCCGTACCAACAGACAAACACAGGCATAGATGTCCTGTGTGCAGGGAGCGCCTGAAGCTCAAGAAAGGCATAGTTGAAGGAGGTGGGTAAAATGGTTCATTAAATATTCCTAGTGAGTTTCCAAGTAAAGCTAAGAATGTGGATAGAATCTGTAAGCAGCAAAGGAACAGTGATGTCTATGTGTTGTTGAGGTCATTTGCCCCACTGCTACCACATGTTTATGTGATTATACCTTTCCCTCAAAGACACAGGATGGATTTAAGCATTACCTTAGCAGTGCGGTTGATACTACAAATCAGTTCTGCATGGTCACCTCCTTACAGCTGTGGAACACCAGCATCAGTTTCCCCTGTGAGCTGCATGGATCACACACCAATGTTGAACTTCCCTCGGGGTCAGAGGGGCAGGGGAGAGATGAGACGTTCTGTTGCACAAGGAGAAGTCCTTGCATGAATGGGATGGCTTTGTTGGATACAACCCAATGTAATTTTAGGTAAAAACATGCAAAAGTGACAACAGGCAGGAAACAGACGGTTTATCCGCTGCTAGTAGAACCTTAATTATTTATCTGCATTTATTTATCACTTACTACATAAAATGTCTCAGAGTGACTTACAATTATAAAAGCATACTTAATGTACTATAGCATTAAAAAACACAAGAGAACATTACCAATACAGCCTAGGATATCATCATATCAAATGCCAGGGTAAATAGGAACATTTTTGTCTGGCACCTAAAAGTTGATAATGATAGTGCCAGGTGTATCTCTCTGGGGAGAGCATTCTATAATTGAGGAGCCTTCAGTGAAAAGGCCCATTCTCAAGTTGCTACCCTCCACACCTCTCCAAAGATCATGAACAAAGAAACGCTTCAGATGATGAATACAGAAATCAATCACACAGAAATTATTCTGAGCAGCCCGATGTAATGCTTTGATTGTTGGCCTATAGTTTTCCAATTAAAATGACTTTATAAATGACACTAGTCTTGAGAATGAAAAAAAAGCCCCCAATATATTATGCTTGTAAGTTGTTGTGAGATTCAGTTCTGGAGTTACTGTTGTATCATTCACACACACAGGAACAATGAAATAGAAATCCAACCTCCCTTTGCTGAGAATGGGGTTAGTCCGTTGTCATCTGATTTACTGAATCCATAAAACAGGGGTGGGGAAGCTGTGGCCCTCCAGAAGGTATTGGACTTTAGCTCCCATCAACTTCAGCTAGCATGGCCCATGGTTAGGGAATGCTGGGAAATGTAGTCCAGCAACATCTGGAGGGTGACAAGTTCTTCACTCCAGTCACAAAATACTACCGTAAACAGGATCCCTGTGTTTTGGGCTAGGATTGTAAAGAAGTTCCAAACAATGTTTGTATTGGATAGAGTCTCACTGAGAAGAAAATACCCTTTTTCAGCAGAAGATTTCAATGTCCAGGACCCACAACAAACCGTACACACTCAAGGCCTGAGTGTATTGCTACCAAACAAAGATATCAGGATGAATGCGTATTTTTGCCGGTGGTTTTTTTATTTTGTTTGGGTTTGGTTTTTTTGTAAATATCACCATCAGTTCATGGTCTATGGAGAGATTTTGATCTATAACTTTTAGTGGCACCTGAATGATTTCCTGAATCCCAAACACTGTGTGAGTGACCAGAAATAAAAATTCCTTCCAAATGCACAACTGAATGACTCCCCAGGTTCATGTGAATCATGATAATGTATAACATAGCCCTTCCTTGATTGATGAACCTGTTAAAAGCTGCAGATATTTCAGATGCTGTCACTCTCACCATCTCTAGATGGGCACTGTAATGTTTCTTCCAGGCAATCCATGTAGTCTACTGAAAACCTAGACCAGAAAGAAGGGCTCCGCTCTCACAAATACACTAGAATACAGTAAGAAGGCTGAGGCTGCCTGGACGTACTGGTGGAGCTAATCTAGTGCTCCTGCTGGTGCAAGCCCTGATCTTGCTGTTGCCTTGCATCTCCCCTCCCAGTAAGCAGGAGTGCCTCCACTGCCAGGAGGCTATTACTGCAGCTCTACCCAGCTGGATGAGCTGCTCCTGCTGCAGGCAATTCAGCTAATTGGCTTTTTGGCATTTTCCAGCCTTATGATTTTATAAATCTATAATGTGTATGCATGGCTGTAATTAGAACTGTCAAACAGTCATTTACTTTTTGAGAAGAATGAAATCTGTTCGGTTCCATCCCCTGCAGATCATAAACTGAATGCTGGCTCACTCAGATGGGTGTTCAGCATTGATGCTGGACAGGTCTTTTAGATGCTCCATACTTTAGTATTATTAATTTTAAAATTATTTCGATACCACTGTTCATTGACATCGTCATAGCATTTTACAAATTGAAACGTAAAATGTGAAGATCATGTCGGCATTTGTGTACCCAACCTTCCACTGGTATGTCCTTCAGTAAAAGGATGACTGATAAGTTTCTTTAAATACCTGTGCACATGTACTAGGGAGACACAGCTTAGCTAGGTCTCCTGGGTATATATATATAAAGTGTTTAAGGATCATCTCTGTCATTCAGTCTTTACTCATTTGCTGCAAGAGATGTTGTAACATTGGTGTTACAGTGGTAACACATGAACCCCTCTTAGTCATACCAAATCCATCTGCCTCTCCCCTGGATGCTGCTTCTAGAGGTTTCTAAGAAGTCTATGGTTGAGAGATGCTTTTCAAAAGTAGGGGAGGGGCAGAAATTATTTGAAATTGCAGAGACATCGTGGCTAAAATGGGTTCACCCCAGCTCAAGGAGGCAGACTCTGCTTGTTATTAGTTACTCTGAGGACACAGAAGACAAGGGGCAGCATGCCAAATCCTACTGCAAAATGTAGTGATCACACACTCACATCTGGCCTTCATTAATTTTAAGGAGTCTGCTGTGGGCAGAAGAATGAGCAATGGGGGAAGGGAGCTAAAGTCCCTACTGAATGCTTTGGCTGGGAAGCTCCTGCAACAGATTTTTGTAAGAACATCTTCCTGAACAGGACATAGATATTTTCATTGGGTTTATGGTACGCACACATAAGTGTCCAAGTTGAAGCTTTCTTATGTAAATCAAAGTCTTAGGTGAAAACTAAATCAATATCCATACTTACATCTCATAAGGACATTTACATGGTTATTGGTTAATTGGAAAGTCTATGCAGATGGTTATTGTTACTTCTGAAACCAGATAGTGAATTTTTATAGTTTATTTTGGGTTCATTATGAGTTTTAATGAATGAATTGCCTATGGGTAGTCCATGCATAGTACTTAAGCTTGTGCCTGGCAAGAGCGCAAGCCTGTGGCACCAACTGAAGGGTGAGGTCGAAAAGGCTCTCATCCTGCGACTCTCATCCGAGGGCAAGCAGCTGCAGCAGAAGATACAGAGGACATTAACGGTGTGTCGATCCAGGCAGGATGACTGTGGAGACAGAGGAGAAGAGCAACTAAATGGCTCTAGTATAGTAGTGGCACTTCAGTTTTGGCACACCTGGCTTCTGGAAGCATGGATGGCCACATTGTTGATGGGAGTTTGGTGGCAGTTTACCTGTTTCTCTAACTCTTTGCGGTTATGGTTAGATTGTTTTGGAGCATTGATTCTGTGGTTTTATTGCTGATATTGTTGATGTGGTTTTATAGTATGGTTTTATTACTGATATTGATGTTTGCTGGTATTTGTGTTAATTGTGATTTGATTTGTAATTTGTTTTGTGATTTGCAATGCTGTGATGTACTTATTTGTATGTAAACCGCTTTGAGTGATGTATATAAGCTCAAATAAATGAGTTAAATTAAATTAAATGATGAATGTAGATCCATATAACAAGGGATCTGTGGGTAGGAACTGACAAATCTGTCAGTTTTGATTTCTCTCAGTTTCTCATTTTTTTATTCTTAAGTTCAGTTCACTACATTTCTGCATCAGTTTACATTTTTTTAAAAAGGTTCTCATGACAATTTGTCAGCATTTTGGTACACATTTCTCCTAATATACATTTTTGTATGCAATTATGCAAGCAATTTCCACTAATGTAATGCGTTTTTGTATATTACTTTTACTAATGAATGTATTTTTAGGCATATGTTTTCCTGGTACATTTTTGTGCAGATTTTTCCGTTGGAGAACTGCATCACAAAATTCAGAGAAGTGCAAATTCCAAAGAACAGCTGCATTTCAGGAGATGACAGCTCATGTATTGTTGTGGGAGGTACAAATTGGAAAGGTTCACATTAAAATGCAAATCAAATTGAATTTCTCCCCCATTCTTACCTGGATCAGTATGCACTTGGACCAGTTCTGACCATTGCTAACTTTTCTGCTTTTTAACATGATGGTGTTTACATAGCAAAGTCATGAACTGACTTCTTGTAAACATGTACTGAGAGCCCACATGATAGAAAATATTCAAACATTTGTTTCAGTGAAGATGCATGGTGTGAGCTATCATCTTAATGTGGGCAGGAGCCATTCTGAAGACTGTTTCAGATGCCAACTATTTCCTTCAAAGGGCTTGTGATGATTTGTCCCCTGTCCAATACCTAAGACCTTGTCACGTGGATCAGTCAAACTGGACACTAAATTTGGGCACTTCTGAGTTAGAAGTCTAAAACTCCAACTGTTTCATATTTTTTAAAAAATTACGAAGCCAGCACCTTGGAGTGTAAGATGTTTACTGGGATGACAGGCCTAGATAATTGAGTGATGTTCCTTTAGGTGGTAGGGCAAATGTTTTAAAATGTAAATGTATTTAAAAGACTGTGATTTCTTAATTTATCATACTTTTCTCCCACCTCTTCTCAAAGGAGCTCAAAATGGTATATATGAGGTTACCCCATTCTTTACACACAATATGTTTGTGAGGCTAGGCTGAGAGATAGCGACTTGTCCAAGGCCATTCACTGGGTCACACGGTTGAGCAGAGATCTGCACCCAGTTCACCATTATCGAGTCTAACCATATAGTTGTGCCACAGAACTAACTTTTTAAAATCAACTATTGATCTCTGCTTATGTAGAAATCAAGGCTTCTTCTTAAGGGAGTGGTGTCATGGCCTCACACTATGAAGGTGGGATGGCAACTCCTAAAGGCAGCAAGGGTAAGAGCTCAGTAAGGGAGCAATGGTTACTCCACCCTGTTCCCAAACACAACACTTTGGGCATGCTAAGCCACACTTTATTCTTAGAATAATATTTCAAAAATTCATCACCCAGAGTTCTGTGTGCCTCTTTCCAAGCACATGATAGCACATTTTTTCTATAACAAATGTTCAATCCTAGAACAACAAACATCTACAAACATGAATATTTTCTCAGGAGATGGCATTGTATTTAAGTCTTGAATGAAACTAGGATTCCTTTACGTAATAATGCTTCATTTTTGCTCCTTTTAAAGGCTTGTTAAAGGTACAACCTGTGTCCATACTGATTTTCCATTTAAATAACTCCTTGCATGGAACCAAAGAGTCTTGTGGCATCTTAATGACTAACAAATATATATTTACTTACTTGTTTGTTTGTACTTATAGCCTGCCCTTCACCAAATGGTCCCAGGACAGGTTACCAAAATATCACAAAAACAAGTTCAAATGGTATCAAAATCATAAAATAAAACCATAAAACTAGTCAAGAACAAAGTTAACAAAAGAGCAGCACGGAAGGACAACGTGGCATCAGATGTTGTGGGCTAAAGTCCACTTTGTCAGATGTATCAATTACCTCAACTATATTTCAGTAAAGCACTGTACTATTTACTTATTAGTACGATGTCTGACTCAGCTTTCCTTCTACCCTGAAGCATTTGAGAGAGAGAGAGAGAGAGAGAGAGAGAGAGAGAGCAGTAGCTGCTGGTCTATTAGGACATGTGGGAGACTACCTCACCAACCTTATTCTGCCCTGAGCCAGCTCCCACCTGCCTGCCTTCTTACCTACAACCAGTCTAAGGGGTTGCACTCCCTGTCCGCTTCCTCCCCCTTCATCTCGGTGCTGCCCTTGTTGAGCTTAACAGGGAGGAGGATGGGGACAAAACTAGAATTAGTTGACTCTGGCTCCACTTCCTGGTGATCTCCCTGCCTTCCACCCTACCAGTCCCAAAGGGCACCAGCCACCACTAGGAGAGAGTATGGGAAGGGAGATGTTGTGGGGTCTCAACCTATGCAATACTGCATAGAGAGGGACATTTTAGCCCTCCCTCTCCCATGTTATACCACCAGCACACAACCTGGGTGCCATAGTGCTTTAACATGCTATAGAGTAGCGGAGGGTGAGGTGCTGGCTGCATAGCCGGCTGCTCAGCCAGACCCCAACTTACATAAGTGGTAGGTTACCGATAGTACTGTAGACTGGGAGGAGAAAGTTCAGGTTAGCTGCATAGCCAGCCACCAACCTAAGCAGTACAGCAGGCTGGAGGGGTGATCTTGTTTGTCATTGTTGAGGAGGGGGGCAAGAAAATTCTTCCTTCCCTTAATGACTTGGTTGAATTGTGCTTTTGTCATTCTCAGGACCTAGGTTTGTTTCCTTAGATGGGTGCTTTGTATGCATTGCCCTTGTCAGCAGTTATTTGGGGATGGGGTTTTCATTTTAAAAAACTAAATATTTTTATTCATACTTGAGGGGTCCCCCAAACATGCAGAAAGCCCTAACTTATCTGGAGGTAGCCCTGTTTCACTGCCCTACTGGTCAACAAAACTGAGCATTGTTGCAGTCTTCATTCTCTCCCCTACAGATAAAGCTGTAAACATGGACATTAGGGGGACTACCAAGAAGACAGCAAGGAGCTAGACCTAGAAAGAGCACCTAAGGGATGCATCCTTTCTCGTTCACTAATGAACTTACCCTCAGCATCAGACTTTTGTTGCAACTGCTGCTTGTCATTCATCCCATTCATCTCCAGAGGCAGCCATTCAACATTCAAGGATGTTCACCATCCCCAGTGCCATGCAGACCACAAGTGGGAATCCATGAGTTCTGGTATAGCAGCTGGGCAGCATATTGAGACTATAGATCAGCCTGTCCATTGTAGTAAGCAGTAGCAATTGCCATTGAAGCACCAGTACTAGTAATATGGATGATGGTACAGGTGTCCAGAGAATGAAGTGTGCATCTACTTTACATCTACTATACTATATCTGTACATTGCCTCTTGAGTTTCATCTAACAAGAAAATGAATATTGCCTAAAGAAACTAGTGATTTAGCCCACTGTCAGTTATATCTCCTAGTGTTCTTTATTGTGAAATTATTACCTAGTGATTACCAGTGGCATCATGTAACTCCAATGTATCCAAAGCACTTTCACAATCTTTCCATATGGTTTGATTCCTGGCCTGTCTGATCTCATCATACTCATAAGACTGGTTAACATCTAGCCCTCTGCTGTGTTGTGGAATTCAGAGTAGATGTTCCATTGCAACACTACTCTATATAGTTTGACAAAACTCTTGCTACTAAAACTGTAGCTCCTGTAATATTTTAAAGGTGTCAACTGCATAGTTCTATTGGTATCCATACAAAAATGTCTTATTTTTCTCTGTTAACTGCAATCTATCATATGTCCAGTGCCTGGGCTGCTGCTTATTCTAGGCCAGGTCTGGTGAACCTGTGACCTTCAGATGGACTACAACTTCCACATCCCTGACCACTAGCCATGCTGGCTAGGGCTGATGAGTTCAACCACATCTGATGGGCTACAGTTTCCCTATCCTATTTTCTACTGTTCAGCACTCAGCTACACGTGTGTACATTACTAGAAGTTTCATAAGAAAAGCCTGCTGGATCAGGCCAAATGCCCATCTAGTCCAGCATTCTGTTCTCACAGGGGCCAACCAGAGGGTTATGGGAGTCCCACAACCAGGACCTGACCACATCAGAGCTCTCCGCACTTGAGATTCTCAGCAAATAATATTCAGAGGCATACTGCCAATTCTGACTAGCTCCTGCCATGGCAAGCAGTGATGGATATCTTACTGAGACCATAAAAGTGGACTGCAAATTCCTTTAAAATCCATGGAATATGCTTCTGAATAAATGTGTCCAAGATTGGGGTGTCCGTTATTTCTTGTTGGAAATAGAGGTGGGCTCTATAAAAGCAAAATGAGGCACCTAATAAGCAAATTGCCTATAAGTAATCCATTGGGAGGACCATCCCACACAAAGGCTGTAGACTTACTCATTATATGTAGAACCTGCCTTTATTCCATGGAGTAACTCAAGGAGGCATATATGGGGTTTGCAAGTGGCCTTTCATTCAAGCACTGGTCTGCTTAGCTTCATTCAGCAAAGTTGTTGTATTATGTGCCTTCAGACCATGCTGCAGGATCATGGAATGCAGTATCTCACAAAAGATATATTATAAAAATGTGAACATTGATTTCTGTTTCCATGAGTCAAATTTTATGTACTAGTTTTAGAACTAAAAGATGCCATATTTGGAACACCACTCCATTGGCTTGCAGGAACTAAGACTCAGTTAGTAAGGCTTGCAATAGCCCAGAGTTACTAATCAAAATGCAATACAATGAGAACACAACCATGCATGTAAAGGAAAATTCAGAAGATGCTATGTTTGTGTACCTTGCTAAATATGTGGCTAAATAAATTTTCCTCTTGGTCAGTAAAAAAGCTAATAAGTTGAATGAGAATACTTTCAGTTGCTGAATGTATCTAGGACAATGATAATAATGAGATGTTCATAAGCCAGGGCCTAAACACGTAAGCAGCATATCTCTTGCATGAGTGTGCACATAAACACTAAATATGACAGATACTATTTTTAAAAAGACAATACTGTGACAGTGGCAAGTACAAAAAAGAAGAAAATCCTTCTCAGCTATGATTGCAAAATCCTATCTTGCATTGCTGGTGAAGAGCATAGTAAGCCCAGCCTGTCTTTACCCAAAAGCTGAGCTTGAGTTATGAATGTACAACTTACTGTGCAGACTAATAGTTTAATTCTATATGTGCCTATTTTTATTTATTAATTTAAAAAAAATTATACCCCACTTTTCAGCTCATCTGGGTCTCACAGCAGCCTACAAAAAATAAAAACATACAATATACAAAAATTAAATCATCACAGGACAAAACATCAGAACAGTATTCATGGTGCAAAGGCCTCCTGAAATAAAACAATTTCAACCGGGAACCTGAAAACTCAGCAGAGAAGGTGACTGTCTGATTTCTAAAGGGAGTGAGTTCCATAGAGTTGGACCACCACACTGAAGGTGCAACTCCTTGTTGACATGAGTCTGTATCTGTCTACTCAGAAGTAAACCCCACTGAGCTCAATAGATTTCACTCCCATATTAAGTGTCTATACGGTTGCAGACAGGCACAGCCATACAAACCCTTGATCTGCCATGTGGGGAGGGGGTTGGCTGAGGCAGAGATGTCCCTCTTCTCAGCTCTGCCCAATTGTGCTGTGTTCCGCCAGAGGAGGGTCTCCACTGCTCCCAAATGTGTCCACCTAAATCACAGGAGAGACAACGTTACTACTAGCAGTGTTGGTGACACCGACTTTTAATCGCATCTGGCCATGGTGAGCGCTGCTGGATATAGGCAAGTTGACAGAAACTGGCCATTGACAAGATATTATGATTTGGGAGAGAAAGGGACTCCCATTTCCATTGAGGTTCAGCCCTTGTTTCTTCATGAAGGGCAATGACCTTGAGCTACTTTGTATCACTCAGATTTCTGTGCTGCCAGCCAGGACTGCTTTCATCCAACTCTGCTCGGTAAGAAGATAGCAGCCTCTTCTCTGAAACTATCATTCATCCAACTGTAATTCAAAGGTAGAACACTATAATATGAGTCTTCATTAGTCTGTCCCAATGGACTGTTTAGCCATTTCAGCTAGTCCACAATGCTGTGGCCTGCTCTCCGATAGATGTGGGTTGTTGGGGGCATATCATCTTGGAACTCCAACTTCTAATTTGGCTCCCTGTCCCAGTTGATTTCTGTGCTTGTGTTCAATTCAAGATGCCGGTTGTATAACCCATAATACTCTAAACTTGCTCCCCCAGTACCTCTTGCATCTACCAAGAGCAGCCAAAACTGTGAGAGACATCCATGGCGACAGCCCAGGTGAGGAAGCCCTGCCTTGTGAGGGACAAATGTCACTTCCATGGCTCCGAGTTAGTTCCTCTGAGACCTGCCATAACCCAGAGATTCAAAAGCAAGAGTAACACCTGGACCATCTGAGGCCTGGGAGAAAATACTTCTGCCCCTCTCTGTTGGGAATCAAACGGTCAAGTTCTAATGTCTGTCTAATTCATATAGCAGGGTAGTTCCATGCCTTTAATATATTTCTACTCATGCTGGGGCTTCAGGATGAGTCAGGCTACAAGTTTAACACATACATTAAAAAAAACAGTATGGGCCTCTGCATTTAAGCAGCAGGGGCATGGTCAATCCAGGGGCATTTCTCCACCGCCCAGTATACCTCACTATCACTTTGGCCTTTGAGAAAGTAGCAGGAGGCTTTAAATGTCAAAGAAAATCCCAAATGCCAACACCACATCTGCTAAAGGGCAGTTATTATTGGTATTGCTGCCACTGACCACATTTCCAGCATTTTTAGCTGGTTGAGAGAAAATCAGTTTTACAGGAAGAGGTCATAAGAACACAAGCCAATAATTCAATTGTACTCAATAATCATCTAGAAACAGCAGCTCCTCTCTCTTTCCTACCCCCCCCCAGTTGTTTCTCTGCTCTTCTCCCAATGTCAAAGTATAACCACTAAGCACTTATAATACTATTAACCGGGGGGGGGGGTTTCATGTATTTTTGAAAGTTTGAATTGGCATCAGAACTCCCAAAGGCACAGCGCATATACTCCAGGCTGAATTCCCCACTGTTTGAGGGCAAGAGATGGAAATACAGACCCAGTTCTGTGGATTATTTTAAGATAGGGCATAAATGAACCTCCTTTTTCCTGCCCTGGAAAAAAAAAAGAGAGAAAGAATATTATTTCAAACAGTTCAATTTCTAAAGAGTGGCTGAGTTCTTTATAAATGGACCCGTTCAATGGCTGAAATGGAAGACGCAAAAGAAACCCTCTGGCCATGCTTGAAAGGGATATCCCTTGAAAAGCAGGCCTCCTGGCATGCAACCCACCAATTAAATCACACTGAAGCAATGAAGCCAGACAAATGCAGGTGTGTGAAGGAAGAAGGAATAGCCTGCCCTTTCCAGGCAGAATGAACCCCTATTCAAGTATTTGCCTGAAAGTGTGCAGGCTCAGAGTGGGGAAGGGGCATGCACACGTGACCTTCCCCCACAATGGACTCATGTATTCTGGCGCCACTTCGGAGCTTCTCATGTTGAGAAGATGTAAAGAGAGATTCTAGGACTGGTCCACTCCATGTGTTCAGAATCTGCCCTGTGATCTGGAACCAAGCCCGATCAAGCAAATTTGGTTTTCAGTGAATGCTTGAATATGGGTCGAGCATTTCTCTGATGAAGTTGTGTATATGAAAATCATTTGCAAGATATGGGGGGATACACATGACCACCCCCTCACACATTAACGGAACATGCATGGGGGCAGTGGGCAGCCTCAACCAGTCCTACCCCTCCAACAATGCACATGCAAACCATGCTGCCATGTACTTGGCTACAGTAAGAATGGGCCCTACATGTGGGCAGATGCATGTGCGTAAAGCTCCTCCACACCCCTTATAGAAATCACTAGTTTTTATTTATTTATTTATCGCATTTGTATACCACCCCATAGCCGAAGCTCTGTAGGTGGTTTACAACAATTGAAAATATTAAAAATAAATATACAAATTTAAAAACACATTTTTAAAAAGCAATTTAAAAACACATGCTAAAATGCCTGGGAGAAGAGGAAAGTCTTGACCTGGCGCCAAAAAGATAACAGTGTTGGCGCCAGTCACACCTCGTCAGAGAAATCATTCCATAATTTGGGGGCCACCACTGAGAAGGCCCTCTCCCTTGTAGCCATCCTCTGAGCTTCCCTCGGAGTAGGCTCCCAGAGGACGGCTTTGGATGTTGAGAGTAGTGTAAGGGTGAGTTTGTGTCCGGAGAGGCGTTCCATCAGGTATTGTGGGGTGGGTGGGTCTTGTTTTGCTTCTAAACTGATGGGTACTCAACTATCTGAGTTCACTACGACAGGGGTTGATGGTGGCGATGGATTATTATGCTGTGTTGATCATCTCCATGAAGAACTGCTTCTATGTTATTAAAGTAATAAAGCAACATTATGGGGTGAGAACTAAAACAGCCTGAGTCTAGTGGTTGATTTAAACTAATTGGTAGCCCTTGTGTGAGTGCCTCAGAACTATGGGGAGTTACTGTCAGGCTCACAGGGAGGTATGGTTTGTGTGAAAGGGGACAATACCTACACAGCCACTGGAATTTGTGGAAACTATAATAGAAACCTCCCATGTGGCAATATCAGTTCAGACAAACCATGCCTCCATGTAATGTGACTCCTTCAGCCACCTGCTGCTCATGTTCAGGGTTCCAGCCAGGCATTCCCTCCAAACAGTCATGCCTCTTCCACCCCCATTTCCACCATGTTCCCTTTGTCTTTTTCATTCTACATTCCACAGCTACTGAGCATGCTCAATGCACACTGTTTTTTTTAGTGAGGGGGAGTATTTTATTTTACTTTTTACAAGAATTTATATCCTGCCTTCCCAGTGCTTATACAGCACTCAGCTTAAACAACTGGAACCAATTATAAAATACAACAACAGTCCATAAAAATAACAATATGACAAGACAAAGAAAGATTGCCCCTCCAGTTTTTTTTAAAAAAAAGACTTCTTATACTTCTGCAAACCTTAGAGTTCCCCCCAAGCATATTAATGTATGGCTTTTGTTTTGCAGTGGCCCCAATTTGGTACAGTCCTGTTGGCACTCACCATCTGAGTTCTCTATCAGAAGGAGTGATAACACACTTGACAAGATAAATCAATGACCGGTAGTATAGTGGCAAATTCAGAAGTGCAGGGACCCTTCATGATAGTTGCAGCCATGCCACGCCCCCCATTTTTGCTGCTGAGTTGAGAATGAGATCCTTGTTAATGCCTTCTCCCACAACAACAGATGTCCTTAGGACCAGATAACCATAAAAGGGAAGAGTGTTAGCTGCTGAAAAGAGTCTTCTAAGTGGCTGACTCACCTCCTTTCACTCTGATCGGCTCCAATCAGCAGGAAAGGACAAGGAAGCTTGTTGGAAGACACTTTTCAGTGGCTAATACACTCCCCTTTCATGCTGATTGGCTGGTAGGATGCTGGAAATGTTGGGACCCCACTCCCCAAAAAGTAAGGGAACTAAGCCCCCCCCCAAGACCCTGGACAACTACACCCCCATCAATGACAAAAATCTGTATTAGAGCTGAGACAGTTATGCCATTCCCATAAGGTAAGAAATGCTGAATCTTAAAAGGTGTGTGAAACCATAAAGAGTCCAACATCTGAAGGCTACCATGACAGCTACCTCTTGTTTAAATCTATATAAGGGTTTTTCCTACTGGGCGCCACAGCCCTAGGAAATCACATAGTTTTCCTTAAGGCTCCATCCACTCTAACAGTTCGTGAACACGGCAGATGAGGCAATAAAATTCCTCTGATGTACCAAGAGATTCAGATCACAGGTTGCGGATCACATGGCTAAATGTTTCCCCATGGAAAAAAAATCTCCTTCATACACAGAACTAGCAAATCTGGGAAGAAGGCTAGGCTACTATTCATTAAAGCAAAAAAAATTGCAAAGAGTTCTAAAAGGACCTCTCCAAACTGAGTGGGCAGTAAAATGACAAATGCAATCCAATGTAAACAGATGTAAAGTGATGCATGTTGGGACAAAAAAATCTTAATTTCACATATACGCTCATGGGGTCTGAACTGGTGGTGACTGACCAGGAATGAGACCTTGGGATGGTAGTGGATAGCTCAATGAAGTTGTCAACCCGGCGTGTGGCAGCTGTGAAAAAGGCAAACTCCATGCTAGGAATCATTAGGAAAGGAACTAAAAATAAGGGCCCGTCCATACGACAATACAATCTGCTGTGTTATTGCTTTGTGTCCTCATTAACTCACCGTTGTCCATATGACGTTGCAAGCTAGTACGGATTTTCGCATTCACAAATCTGCATTAGAAATATACCACTGAAAAAACAATATGCTTTCCTGTATCAATAATCAATTGCATTTACGTCCATGTACTTGGATGCAATGCCATGGACTTTCCTGCAATAGGTGGTCCATGGGCGCTTCGTCATATGCCAAGCCCCCTGTCTCCTTCCCCCCTAATAGCCAGTTGTATTTCCAGTACTGAAGTTGGATCTGCCCTCTGTCCATGCCTCCTTCTCATTCCTCACATTTCATTCCTGCTTCTGGTACTGGGGTACTTCCTCCTTCTGGCTTCTGTAACTGTATTGCATTGGGGTTTTTTTTTTAAAAAAAAAAGCTACTATTTTGCGATCAAATCAAATGTTTAATGAATAATATTTCCACTTAAAAGCTATTTTGTGATATTACACAAATGCAAACAATTCACTGAAAACAGAGTTTAAAGGAGGAGGTTTTTCACTGAGCTTCCTTGAGCTGATAGGGGGAAAGAGGGGGAGAGGAGAAAGCTCTAGTACTTTGATGTGACATTGATTTTGTCGCTCATCCAGCAGCAGGCAAAGCCTCTCTTTTCCTGCCCAACAGCTGATGGGGATGGGAGGGGGAGCCAAACAGTCCAAAGAGCCAAGAAGCCAGATCTCTCTCTCTCTCTCTCTCTCTCTCTCTGAGTGAGTGAGTGAGTGAGTGAGTGAGTGAGTGAGTGAGTGCACACATTGTAAGTTGTGTTCTTTTTCTTTGATCCTGGGGCTGCTTTCACACATGGGGCTGATGGCTTTAGTTTAACGGATTAAAAGGTTGCACTTCTATCCCCATTTCTAAAATTCCTTTCACACCACAGTACCTGTTGCATCAAAGAACAGCCATTTGTTCAGCCGATATACCGGCATTTCATGCAACTGTCTTTCACATGGCTTGTTTTCGTCCCTCATCCATTATACACATGCACTCTGTTCCCCACTGTGTGGGAGGTCTAAGATCTCGTCCCATCACCATGCAAGCCCTCTCCCTTCAGGATCTGACTTTTTAAATTATTTTAGTTGTATCAACACAGGTGTGTGTGTAGGAAATGCTGCTGTTATCTGCACCAATGCCGGAAAACAGGTACAATTTTTGTCAGGCAAAAAAACCCCTGCGCAACTAAAGGGCGGGAACACACTGCATGCTGGGATGCCTGTCACGTGAGCAGCTGCAGCTAGCAAAAAACTTCCACAATCTTCTGGGTTCATAGCCTTGCTAATGAATTATTTCAGGTATCATTTATCATGGAAATTTGCACTAAACTTGCACTACATTCCACTAGAATTCCAGAGCTAGCTTGTACATTGTGTGAAAGATCAAATATAATGTGCAAATTACCAGGTAAGAAATCATTAGAATAAGGGGGAAAAATAAAGTGTGAAAGCAGCCTGAAACTGACTAATCTGGATCCCCCCTTTGCTAACTTGAGACTGAATGACATACAATCTCTTGCTTTCTCCCATGGTGGGTGGTGGAGGATCTAATACACTTTTGGAGGTGGAGGCATGAAGAGATTTGGTGGGTGCACTGGGCAGAAGGAAAGCCCTTTCAGAATGGCAACAGCCGGAAATAGTGGGAAACAATCAAACATTTACCTCCCAGTTCAACAAATTCAATGGAATCGGAAGTAACTAGCGGCTCCCATCCTTAGTATGCATTATGCTTTATGTAACAGCCCAGATGTTTATTTTTCTTGCACTTGAGAGGGGTCTATTAACTTTGCCCTTTTACAGATCCACAAACCTGCACATGTGAGGGAATTTAAAAAAACAAACACATTTCTGCCCTCTTCCGAAAAAGCACACAAAAAGCAAATTACCATTATGGACCAATCACTGAAAAGGGGTGGACTTAGGGGAGTGGCCAATGCTAAAGCAATTTAGACCAAGAAAAGAAAAAGCCCACACATAAGGATGCTTGAAAATCAGGTTTTCACAATATAAATCTGACCAAAAACAGGACATGTATGGATCTAGAGGCCACCAACCGAATGTGGAAAATGTGGATTTTGCAGTTAGATATGGATGGGCCCTAAAACTCCCCATATCATGATGCCATTATACAAATCTATAACCATGTTTGGTATACTGTGTACAGTTCTGGTCACCTCACTTCAAAAAAGATATTATAGAGTTGGAAAAGTTCCAAAAAACGGCAACCAAATTTATTATGGGGATGGAGCAACTCCCCTGTGAGGAAAGGTTGCCGCATTTGGGACTTTTTAGTTTAGAGAAAAGGTGAGTAAGAGGCGACATGATAGAAGTTTATAAAATTATGCATGACATGAAAATGTAGATAAAGGTTTTTCTCCCTCTCTCATAACGCTAGAACTCATGGACATCCAATGAAGATGTTGGAAGATTCAAACAAAACAGAGCACTTCTTCATACAGCACATAGTTAAACTGTGGAATTCAATCCTGCAGGAGGCAGTGACGACCACCAACTTGGACAGCTTTAAAAGAGGATTAGACAAATCCATGAAGGAAAAGGCTATCAGTGGCTACTAGCCATCATAGCTATGATCTCTCTCCGCAGCTGGAGGCAGTATGCTTCTGAATACCAGTGCCTGGAAACCACAGGAGAGGAGAGTGCTCTTGTGCTCAGGTCCTACTTGTGGGATTCCTACAGGCATCTGGTTGGCTACTGTGAGAACAGAATGCTGAACTAGATGAACCATTGTCCTGATCCAGCAGGCTCTTCTTATGTTCTTATCCCTGATACCTAGCTTCCTATGTGCAAAGAGTTTATCAATGTGTGGATTTATTTGAGACACCTGTTGCTTGATTAAAATGCATCATAGGATAAGCTTCAACATGTCTCTTATTTAAGACATTTTCCTCTGCTTCATCATGCCCAACTTCTTAAGATTAACTGGTGTCCCAAGCTTAGAACAGAAGTATATTTTATTAGGGTGTACAAATAGACTATGCCAATGACCTGAGTGTGGGCGTGTAAACTAGAAAATGAGCCCAGTCTGTTCTAGGGCCGGGCAGACTTGTTTTACCTAACTTAGGGGCCACCCAAACATTGTGGGTTTGAAAGCTAGGCTTGAATGTTAGCAGGTTACTGTTTCATTTAGGAAAAAACTATGGGGGGAAAGGAGGGCAAAGTGAATTAGAAAAATATCCAATGGAAATATAAATATAGTATAATGAATAGAGCTCCCCACTTGAGCAGGAATGGTTTTACTAGGTCTAATTCAAAGCACAGGTTTCCCCTTAGCTGAAGAACCTATTTTAACTGAACGACTCTAGAGAGATTGGCAATGTCAAATGGCTGAAGAACATGGGTTTAAATTCCAAGAATATATGGTGTTGACATAACCATGGAGGTGTGAGAGCAGGGAGAATTTATAAACTCAAATTAGATTTGTAAGGTATGGGTGCAAATGCCCATATAGGGCATTGATATGCAGTTGGATGAAAGACGTCCTTCAAAAGTAACAATGAATAGATTGTCATTGTACTGAAAAGAGATATTGAGCAAGATCCCACAAGGGTCTGCACCAGTCAACATTCAATTATCTGGATGAAGGGAGTGAACTATACCCTTCTCAACAGGTTCAGAGGAGGGCAACAAGGATGATCAGAGGACTAGAAACAAAACCCTATGAGGAGAGACTGAAAGAACTGGGCATGTTTGGCCTTGAGAAAAGACTGAGGGGAGATATGATAGCACTCTTCAAGTACTTGAAAGGTTGCCACACAGAGGAGGGCCAGGATCTCTTCTCAATCGTCCCAGAGTGCAGGACACAGAATAATGGGCTCAAGTTACAGGAAGACAGATTTAGACTGAACATCAGGAAAAACTTCCTAATTGTTAGAGCGGTATGACAATGGAACCAATGACCTAGGGAGGTGGTGGGGTCTCTGACACTGGAGGCATTCAAGAGGTAGCTGGACAGCCACCTGTCAGGTATGCTTTAACTTGGATTCCTGCATTCAGCAAGGGGTTGGACTTGAAGGCCTTATAGGCCCCTTCCAGCTCTACTATTCTATGATTCCATGAACTTTGCAGGTGATACAAAAATACCAGAGATTGCAAATCATTTAGAGGACAAGCCCAAAGCTCTAAAGATGAATAAAGCAAGTAGTTGTTTTTTGAAGAATTCTATTGATGCAATTCCAAGAGAGAACCAGTTACATAATTTATGAACTTCTTCAGAGCCCACCACTTTAACAGTACTTCCATTGACTTATGGGATATGCCCCATACAGTAACTATGCAATGGGCATTAATCAGCCAGATTCTGCGTGTTGCTGCTGTAGGATTCTGTTTATGCTCTTACCTCCCACCACTGTGTTTTACTTACAGCCTAGCTGGATAGCCTACTAAGTCTAGAATGAGAAAATGGGTTGAGGATGCAAATTACCTACAAAGCATGCTCCCATTCTAAAACACTACTAAACTCACACAAAATGTATTGTAGGTGAAAATCATTCTAGTTCAGTGCTTGCTACTGCAAACAATTCCAGTTGAATATTTTACAGAAGTTATGGTAGTCCCCAAGAGAAGGAAGTTCCATAATTGTAGAACAGCCACCAAAAATGGTACCCTCATCATATGGATTTGGTGAATGAACTGTACTGTTAAAAGAAATCTTGGGCATTGAGATAATAAAGAATGAAATCTGGATCATTTTAGTATTACCCTACCCTAACTAATGGAAATCTTGGTTTAGCAATTATAAAAATAATATTATAAAAATAAAAAGAGAAAGGTTTGAATCCCCACTCAGCCATGAAGCTCACTGGGTGACTTTGGGCCAGTCAGTGTCTCTCAGCCTAACATACCTCACAGGATGGCTGTAAGGATAAAATGGAGAGGGGTGGGAACCATGTACACCATTTTGAGTTCCTTGGAGGAAAGGTGGTATAAATTAATGTAATAATAATTTTAAAAAAGAATAAAGATTTTATCCATACTGTGAAATAAATGTATTGTGTATGTAAATTCTCAACATTCTCAAATAACTTCTAAGAATACAAGTTCTTAGAAGAAGAAAACTTAATCGCAATGAATATGGTTATTATTTTGTACTGTTTTGGAATTACTATATTAAAGATGGTGGGGTACATACAGGGTCCTAGTATATACCACCTTGCGTGCCTTTCCTCCTTACCATACAACACTCTTTACAAAGCCTTTAATGGGTCTTGTGGTGATATGAAGTCATTTGAGAGGCAACAGATTAGCACTCAGATTGAACCAATAGTGTCATGGTTCAATAAAAAAATCTAGAAGACTGGGGGCTGAAGTCACATAGGAGCTTGCAATTCCCACATGTCGTAAAAAGTGTATGAATACAGTACAGTGATCCAGATCTTCAGCTAGTGTATGTCATTAATTCTATGAAACTTAGGTATCACCCTCTTTAGCTTAAAGCGGAGCGGAGCATGAAATAATATTACATGCTACAGCAAGAGGCAATGTCAAGGATAAAAAGGGTTGTATCCAATGCTGTCCCATCACTGATGGAAGGCTTTGATCCAGCGGAAGCTCCTATCAATGGTACTCAGAGGGAGGCTACTTTTACCAGTTTACCATCCCCGTGTTACAACACCCTGTGCCACACTGTTCTGAAGAATCCCCCAATCCTCTGGAGCACATGGGGAGTGATGGGGTCTATAGTGGGGAGGATGAATATGCAACAATTGCCTTTCTTCCCCATTCTGTTAATGGAAGCCTCCTCTGGATCAAAGGGCCTTAAGCCATCAGAGAGACACTATTGGACAGAACCCAATTATAATGTATTGGATGTAACTCTCATAAGGTTTTATGAAAATGTTTCAAAAAAGCAGTAGATGAACAATTTATTGAATTGTGTAGAAATGTCCTGAGAGAACTGCAAGGATAAAGGGTTGTACTGTCCAGAAATCCAGAAGAAAGGCAGAAGAAATTTAGCTTTTAATGAAATACGAATTAGTTTCAAGTTGGAAAAATATTCTTATCCCAACAACATCAGTAACTGCTCATCCTGAAGAGGAAGGAAGATGTTGCCTTAGGGATTAGTCTTCTAAAATCATGAACATCTTCTAAATCAAGACAGTAGTAGAGAAAATGTAGGGTGAAAAACAGAGGCAAGCAAGTACATATAGATCAGCGTTCCCCAGCCTGGTGCCTTCCAGATGTTTTGGATTACAAGTCCCATCAGTCCCAGTCAACATGGTTGTGCTTGACTGTGATTAATGGGAATTATAATACAAAACATCTGAAGGGTACCAGGTTGGCAAAGCCTCATACAAAGGAAGGAAAGATGTCCCTCCCTATGATGAGAATCCATGTACTCCCATATTCATGAGGAGTTAGAACCCAAGGCAATGCAAATTTAATAGGAAGGTATAGCACTAGGAACATCATGGCATTGCAAGTTGTCATTGATTCTAGAGGAAGTCCCATATTGTGAAGAGCAGTCCCTTATTCCAGTAAAGCATGAAGGTAACAGATCCATCAGTCCCTCTTTCCAGCCTACCTCTTCAGAAGGTCCTTCTGGGAAAGAGGGCAGGAAAGAAGTTTTATAAATAAATAAATTACAACAAATAGCATTGTTTCTTATTTCTGAAACATTGATCTTGCAACAGCAAGAGATCTAGGTTGTAACAAATGATGTTGTTGTTGTATTAGTGTGCTGCCAAACCTTTCTGTGGTTGTATGGGGGTATTTACTGTTTTATTTTATTGTTTTGTTTTATATATGATATATTATTTTGGCTTTTAATTATATTGTAAGTCACTTGAAGACCTTCAGATAGCAAGCGACTAATAAATTAACTACTACTAATAATAATAATAGTAGTAGTAGAAGAAGTAATAATAATAATAATAATAATAATAATAATAATAATAATAATAATAATAATAATAATAATAATGGAGATGATGCAACAACAACTGGGGAGAATGCAATGGCCTTTGCTATAGAGGTCAGACAATATGGAAGACTATTTTCATATGGCTAATAAAAATCGCAGGTAGCTAGTCCTTTTTTTAAAAATCCCAAAACAACAGTATAGTAATACTCACTAGGGAACATTCTCTGGGTGACAGTTTATCTAGGAATATGGGATTGTCTTTGAACTTATAGCTGTTTTCATTGGTTGAACACAGAATTTAAAATGCACCAGCAAATTTGAGCAATTTAGGAAAGAAAATAAAAGAGGAATATATGGTTCTTACTTCTCTACTCTGACTTGGCATTGATGGTAATTGGACTAAGCTGGTCTTAAAGACTTTAGAAAGTTATGAGGCTAAAAATCAGCAGTCACAATTGGATAGGAGCCATGACAGATACAATTTTCCCTAGGTAACTGATCTCTCTCTCTCTA